>NC_048600.1:33314982-33534075 GCF_003668045.3 Cricetulus griseus | reverse complement strand
CCATCCTCCCTCCCATTTTCCTTCCCTTCCATCCTCCCTCCCTCCCATCCTCCCTCCCTCCCATCCTCCCTCCCTCCCATCCTCCCTCCCTTCAAGACAGGGTTTATGTGTAGCTTTGGCTAGCCTGGAACTTGCTGTGTATACCAGGCTGGCCTAGTGCTGGGATTAAAGGTGTGCCCCTCTTTATTTTTAATGGCAATTGGTATCTGACAGGGCTTTATGTGTGCTAGGCAGGTACTCTCCACTGAGCTTTAATTCCAGCTGTTCTGATTACTTTCTGTTTTACGAGTCTGTGATAAAATACTGATCAAAACCAACTTGGGGGTGGGGTGAGGGTTTATTTTAGATTTCACTTTATGGTTCTTCGTTGAAGGAAACTAGGGCATGGGCTTAAGGGAGGAATGGAAGCAGAGCCATAGAGGAACACTGCTTACAGGCTGGCTTTCCAGGTCTTGCTCAATCTTTTTCTGTTTTTTATTTCTTCTTTATTTTTTACATTCCAATCCTAGTTCCCCCTCCCTCCTCTCCTCCCCTTCCCTCCATCCCACCTCCAGTTCATTCCTCAGAGAAGAAGGTAAAGCCTCCTGTAGGATGTCAACAAAGTCTGTCCCATCACCTTGTTGAGGCAGGACCAGTCAGCCTGCCTTCTTATACATCCCAGAACCACCGTACAGGAGCTGCCTGGCCCACAGTGGACTGGGCCCTGCTTGGTCAATGACTAATCAGGAAAATGTCCCACAGGTTTGCCCACAGTATAGCCAGGTTGCTTTGTGTCATGATGACAAAAACTACCAAGCACAGCAACCCACAAGCTTTTAAATTTTACTTTTTATATTTCTTAAAATAATGATGGGGATTGAACCCAGGGCTTCACATGTGCTTGGCAAGCACCCCACCACTGAGCCTCTGTTAGTTTCTTGAAGTATAATTGATCTGCATTGAACTAACCGTTCAAAATGTGCAGTTTAATCAGTTCCAGCACACTCATATGCCCATGGCACCATCGGCGTATCCATCATCCCCCAAGGCTTTTTTTTCCACTCTGCAATCCACCCTCGGGGTCGTCTGTTCATCACCAGGCAACCACTGATGTCATTTCTGTGACTTTCGAGGAATTAGTTATTTCTGGATTATATAACAATCCTGTTTGCTGCTTTTACTCAGTGTGAATATCCTGAGATGTTTGATGATGTTGATGCATCAGAGCTGTTGTGGATATACCAGCTTTGTGTGTCTGCTCACTGTTGGAGAGTGTTTGGATATGTCTGTGTTTGGCCCTTATGAGCAGTGCTCATCTGAACACTTGCATGCTGAGTACTCACGCTTTTCTTTTTTGTTGTTTACACGCTCTTCTTAAGAACACACCTGGGAGGGAAGTGGCAGGCTGCTGGGCCCTATGGTAGCTGTGAAAACTGCCAGATTGTTTCTGTAGTTACTTTTACAGTATGACCACCCAGTGCATAAGAACTGCTAATGCTTGCTAGGGCCAGTCTTTTTGCTCTTTTAGTCATTCTAATACAATAATCACAAATTGTGGTTTTAATTTGTATTTTCCCAATGGCTAAAGATTGAGCATATTTTCTTGTGTTTGTCATTCTTTGATAAAGTGTCATATATTTACATGTTTACTTATTGGGTTATTTTCTTAGTTTTCAGAGTTTTAGCTATAGACCCACTCCCTACCCCCACCCCCCAAGACAGGGTTTCTCTGTGTAACAGCCCTGGTTGTCCTGGAACTTGCTCTGTAGAGCAGGATGGCCTTGAACTCACAGAGATCCACATGCCTATGTGTCCTGAGTGCTGGGATTAAAGGTGTGCAGATTTTTAATCAGATTTATGATTTGAAGTATTCTGTCTCAGTATGTGACTTGTCTTTTATATTCTCCTTGCAGTGTCATAGAGAGAACAGTGAAGTAAAGTTTATCAATTTGTTTCATTAACCCGTGTGCTTTTTAAATTTCTTTGAATTCTTTCTTTCTTTCTTTGTTTCTGTTCTTTTTTTTTATTTTTGAGACAGGGTTTCTCTGTGTAGCTTTGTAGACCAGGCTGGCTTTGAACTCACAGAGATAAGCCTTGTGCTTTTGGTGTCACGTCTGAGAACTGTTTACCCCCTCCCTTGGATCTGGGGGTTGAACCCAGCACCTTATGCACATACCTCAGCAAAGAAAACAGCTTTTAGTTTGTTCTCTCTTCTGCTTCACTGATCTTTCTGCCCCTGGTCCCCCTTACTGAGTATGTAATTTTCATAATTTGTCTTTTTACTAGATTCTTCTAATTTTAAGGGTAAAGTATGGATCTTTAAAGCTTTTTTGTTTTGTTTTGTTTTTGTTGTTGTTTTTCTGAGACAGGGTTTCTCTGTAGCTTTGGAGCCTGTCCTGGAACTCACTCTGTAGGCCAGGCTAGTCTTGAACTCACAGAGATCCTCCTGTCTCTACCTCCCGAGTGCTGGGATTAAAGGCATGTGCTACCACAAATGGCTAAAGTTTTTTTATTTAAGCTTTTATCTCCCTAATGTACAAAAGGGTTTTGAGGTCCAGGGAGGTCAAGACAGACAGTTGAAGTGCATCCCACTATCCTGTGGCCACTGTGTTTTGAGTGATGTGGGGGGGGGAGTCCATAGAGTCTTTACCTAGTGAGGAGCAGAGGACAAGACCTCTGGAGAAGCTAAGGTCCAAGGTGCCTGGCCTTATTGGTCTGGGGATTAACCTTTTGCCAAATCCAAAGTATTCTTTAAATTTATTTTACCCTGGTTACAGGTCTCTCTCTTATATGTGGCATTGTGAAAATGAGTTAGAAGTTACCAAGAGTACTTATGCACACAGCTAATGTATCCTTGGGTCTGATGGGCAAAAGTGTTTTTATTTCTATTGAGAATGTAGTTGTCATGGCTTGATGGTTTGAATAAGAATGGCCCCCAATATGCTCATATATTTGAATGCTTAGTCAAATATGTAACAGGGAATGGAACTGTTTGATAGGATTGGAAGGATTTAGGAGGTGTAGCCTTGTTTGTTAGAGGAAGTATGTTACTGGGGTTGGGCTTTCAAGTTTCAAAAGCCAGTGCTAGGCCCAGGCTCTTTCTCCTTGCTCCCCTCCTCTTTTTGTGCCTGTGGATGAGGATGTAAAGCACTCTACTACTACCTCAGTGCCTGCCCGTATACCACTGTGCTCCTACCATGATGGACTAAACCTCTAAAACTGAAGACAAGCCCCAGTTAAATGTTTTCCTTTGTAAGAGTTGCTTTGGTCATGGTGTTTCTTCACAGCAATAGAACGGTGACCAAGACACATGGTAACTGTGTCTGAAACAGTATTTCTAAGTGTGGCTGACAGGGTATTGAATAGGAGAAAAGGCTGGGTCAGGGAAGAGGTTTTTATAAGGACTTCCATTAACTTTGCACCAGGGACATCTTACGTAGTAATGACTCTAGCAGGCTATTCCTTGCCTAGTACAAGTTCTAAGTTCATCATTAGAAGGACTTACTTCTGGTTATTTTATAGGAAAAATGATACCAGGATACTTTAGCACTATCTTCTCATGTCCATATGAGAAAGCTGGGTCCCTCCTCATTCTCAATCAAGGTGTTGCATTTAGGGCTTCTAAAAAATATGTAATAGTCATTTGCCGAGAGGCACTAAAGCAACCCCTGATGAATGCAAGGGAAGAACAAGAGAAAAAACGAAAGGGTTTTATTTTCAGTGGTCATAAAGACAAAGAGTGTATTATTATTTTGTTTTTTTCTTTAAAAAAAAAGTAATTTGAGTTTTATAATTGCTCAAGAATAAGCTGCTCTGTTGATAGTTTGAGTACCAAATGGGGAAAAAATTCAAACCTGTTGTTTTTTTGTTGTTTGTTTACGTTGAAACTGGGTCTCATGTTACCTAGGCTGCCTTCAAACTTGAGTTCTTGACCTTGAAATCCTTCTTCCTCATCCCTACTGCTGGGATTACAGGTGTGAACTATATCTAATGGTTGTTGTGGTACTGGAGTCCTGCCAAGGGCCTGGTGTGCTGGGCAAGTATTCTTCCAACTAAGCCACGTCCCAGCTCTCAAGCTTTTAATTTTTTACAGGGCCGTGCAGCAATGGGAACAGTGGTAAGCAGCTGGCTGGTAATGATGGTGGGACCAGGCCCCAGTCTCTGGAGTTAGAAACCCTGGTTCTGACCCCCACCTCAGCAGCTTTCTATTGAGGGAGATGGCAGCAATCTGCTCCATTCTTTGTGGTTAACACTCAGTGGATGGCAATTTTGTCTGGGGGCTTACTCATTTTTCTCTATCAAGGACTTGAGGAAATAATCAAGGGTCATATGCAGATAAGACATTTCTTAGAATTTTTGTCTCAAAAGTGAATCCAGTTCACCCACTCTATCTGCTTTTAGAATTCCAAGTGTATTTTTTAATTAAATGCAACCAAATGCCCATGCATTTATAATTGCCTTTCAAACTGGTAGGTCTTCAGCATTAACAATTGGATCTCATTTTGTTTGGTCTTGAACTTTGTAATGATGTATCTGATTAAACATATTGCAGTCTTTCACATCCAGTGACAAAGTCTGTGTGATTGCCATGTGTAGTCACTTCCATGTCTTGACAGGTATTTTGGAATGTGACATTTCCTCTTTGTGGGAGCTTCCTGTTACTTTAGCCTTGAGGACAGTGAGGTGAGTGCTGAGTGTCAGCTCTTCCTCTCACAGTGCAGTGCAGGCTCCTCCCACCCTCCTTGTCCTTTAACCATCCTGTTCCTCAGGACTGAGCCCTTCCTGTGCCTGCCTGCTCTAGGAACAGTTGCTGTCTTATATTCCTTGCACACTGTGTTTAGTTGTCTGTTCTTGTCAGTCTTCCTAACAGTAGGGTAGGAATGAGTCACACTCAGCTCATGTTGACCACCTAGCAAACTTCTAATAAAAAATTCTTGGCCAGGTGGTGGTGGTGGTGGTGGTGGTGGTGGTGGTGGTGGTGGTGGTGGTGGTGGTGGTGGTGCACACCTTTGATCCCAGCACTTAGAGGCAGAGGCAGGAGGATCTCTTGTGAATTTGAGTCCATCCTGGTCTGCAGAGTGAGTTCCAAAACAATAAACAAAAAACCAAACCAACAAAAAGGATTCTTAGGAAAATGGTGTTGGGCAGGAAGGATAAGCTCAGTAAATTGAATTCAGAGAATGCTGCCAACTCCCTACCTCTGTGCTTTCTGCCCTCAGCCTTTTCAGTTTGTTGTCTTGAGGGTGCACAAAAGCCTTGTTTCCCTCATGTTGCCATCCGTTATTGCTCCATGCTGCTGCTTTTCAGGGCTTCTATGGAGCTTTGGGACACATCCTGTACATGTCCACTTCTGATATCAAGGACCACTGAACCTCTTCTTTGTGTGTTACACATATTGGCCAAATGGCTGCAGACACAGCCACTTTCAGTATCCAGCCCAGCAAGGCTGCAATAACGGAAACGCTGGCATTGAAACAGAAATAAGAAAATAGTGGTTTTAGAGACAAGATTCCCCATGGAACAGTATGGAGTTTGTGTGCTCTGCTGCAATCCTAGATGACGGGTTACCCCAGGGAAGAAGTTTTGCCTGGTTTCTGGCTGCTGAGGGCATCAATACTCAAGTGAATGTTGGCTAACAGGATAAAAAAGAGAATCACACGATGAGACTATATTACACTGTAGTAGTCTCCCTAATTGATAAAGAGAAATTTTGAATCACCAAGTACTCCCGACCCAGAACACCGAAGCTTACAGAAGAAAAACTGCAAAAGAATGTTGATATGAAGTTCAGCAGGAAAGGCGGTGTGAGACCCTGCGCTGAAGATCTTCAGAGAGGCTGAGCCTGTGCTGTACAGCTGGGCAGGGTCTAGGAAGGCAGAGTGTCTGGCCTGACTACATTTCCTTTCTTTCCTTCTCACCAGGGAGCCAGGGTACAGTGGGATGTGTGAGTCTGTTCATCCCAGTGGGCCCTAGCTGTGAGCTGTTAAGTGTCATTGTTTGAAGGGCTTTCACCTTGTAAACCAGAAAGCATCCAGGTGTGGGGAAGAGTCAGGACCCAGCAGGGTATATCCTTTAATCCTCTCACTTGAGAGGCAGAGGCAGTCAGATCTCTGTGAGTTCCAACCTAGCCAGGGCTGCTTAACCAGACCCTGTCTACAAACAAACAAATAAATAAATCAGGACCCCAAACTGAGCATTGTTTTCATTTACACACTGTTATTTTTAATAATGTTAGAAATAAGTTTGAGATTGCAAAGAAAGAGACCATTCCAAAGTGTCTTGACAAGGCTGAAGTTCTCTCTTGATCAAGAGGGTGTGCTGCTCATAAAGCAGAGGAGAAAGCACACCCAGGCAGAAAATGCACTTGGTTTTTATTCTAACTTGGGTGCTGACTGCATCTTTTCACATGGGTGGGTACTATTGACCTCATAGTCTTCTGAAATTGTCTAGTTTTTCATTTGTTTGCTTTTAAAGGACAAAGTAGAAACTGTGATGGAACTCAGGTGCATTTGCACCTCTGCCTGGCAGTAAAACTTTATTACAACTTGGAGCTTCAGGGTACCATCAGTATTGAGCTGACAATTAGGACTAGAGGGAACAGATGGAAAGAAAGAAGCCATCTTTTCTTTTTTTAAATGTGAACTAATGTTCAGAAATTAGAAATGTAATATCACAGGAGTTTAGTAAGCATTCCCAAACAGCTTCAGAATGGCACATGTGGCTGCCCACTTCTGCAGTCACATCACATATGTGGCTGAGGCAGGAGGATTGTGAATTCTAAGCCAGCCTGGGCTACATAGTGAGGTTCCATCTCAAGAAATCAAATACTAAAGAAAGAAAACTTGAGCCCATTTTTTTCTTTGTGTTGCTTATTGAGTTAGTAAAGCAGTCTCCTTTGCTTGCTTCATGTTGTGTTCTAATCAACTCAGAGAGCCCTTCCCTGGTCTCTCCCTGGAGGGACTTCTGGGATTGTCTTCTATAAAAGGTCAGTTTCAGAAACAAGTGATGTTTACTTTAAAAAATAAAATGCCATGATGTATATTTGTTTTTGCTGGTCAGGATCTGAACAGTAGTTAGGCAGTTAGATATATTGTCCATCAGATGTGAGATGGTGTCCTTTTGATAATGGATTCTCTAGTTATTTATTTGAAGAAGGAGATTGCATTGTTAATAATAAAGTTAGTTTTAGAGAGGTTGTTAGGGAAGTCAAATGCTGTCATTCTGTCTCTTTACACTTAGGAACAAAAGCAAATGATTGTGAAGTATTTTAGTGGGTTGAACGTTAATGTAGTGCTTTCCTTCCTCAGTATTATAAGGAGCACTTTGCCCAGTTGCCTTGGAAACAGATTTAAATTATTGAAAATTATGATGTAGATTTTGATACTGATCTGTGAAAAATACTGTGTACCAAGGATCTTAAAGCTACCCCAGCAGCTACTTCAGGGACAGGAGTTGGCTGCACTTGCCATCGTGGGTGCAAAGAAAGTTTTTGGCCTCAGGAGTTCAGATTCTCCTGGAGATGGCAAGCAGGTAGATGGACAGGGCAGCAGGTACAGAAACATCATTCCTGCTGCTGGAGGACTGCTGCCAGAAAGTCAGGAATGTCACACTGACAGGTGGGGTAAAGACGGTGTTCCCAGCAAGGAAGCTGCCAGTATGGGCTGAAAAGAGAGGGAAAGTTCATCTAAGTCCATTCTTTTAAATTACAGCCTTAGCCACATAGCTAGACAGTATTGGTGGGATCTTAAATATCTGAATTTGTGGACTGGATGGATCAGCTGCCAGTGGCCCACTTGACCATGGACCTCAACTGTTTGGCTTGTAAGCCTCCTAGGGCTGCTCTGTGGCATTTCCTAAGCACCATGTGGATTGTACTTCAGCAGCATTGGTCCTGTCACTGCTCAAATAGCTGCTGGAAGGTGTTTTTCTCACGGGTTAGTTCACTGTAGTACTACAAACATTACTGGAGATTGTTTATAGTTAGCTGTTGAATGGCCTGCCTTGTGCTAAGTTCTGGCCTGGGATTCAGTGAGGGGAGTAGACGTAGTTTCCAGCCAAGTTGAGAATGAGCATGGACAAAATATGAGACAGTGCTGGATATCAGAGTGAAGTATGAACATGCATGCAAGTATTCATTGTGCTAATTGAGGCAGCACAGCTGCCCATGTGACTTGTGCTGTTTTCAAGGAAACCTTGGCCAGAGAAGACTGAGCACAGAAATGACAGACTGAGGGGAAAGGCAAACTTTTCTCTTTCTGTGTGGTGGGAGTGCCAGCTGGGAGTGGGGGGCATTTATACCTATGGCATGCTGGGGGACTGGTTTCCACAGTCCACTACTGCAGAGGGCAGCTGCTTACCTAAAAAAGGGGGCTCAACACAGCCTTTTCTGACAGTGGTTTTTATCAGAATTGAGGCAGAGAATAGGGGGTAAGTATAGTTGGGGCCGATGGTGGTAATCTACCAGTGACAGACTTCATATTGTTCTCCAGCCAGCAGTTCAAAAATACATGTCAAATGGCTGCTTTGTGCCAGCTGCTGTGCTGAATTAGGAATAGAAGCACAGGTGAGAAGGCACGGCCCCCTTACCTCAGTGCCTTCCTGCCTTCCAGCCTTCCAGGCAAAAGGAAGGAGCATACAAACAAGTGTGTAGGGCCCACCAGGCAGATGGTACAGAGGGAAGTAGAGAGAGAGCAGGGTTCAAATGCAAGGTCCCCAAAGAGAGGGTACTTTGAGAGCTGTAGAGAATTCTAGAAGACCTGTTTAACTTACTCTAGAACAGCTTCCTGTTTCTCCAAGTGTCCAGTCCCAGAGGACAGGAAACCTGACCTCATTCCAGATACTGACTGCCATTGCCTTCTTTACCTGCCACCACCTCTGTTGGGGCCTCTTTTGCTCAGGCAACAGTGATGGACTGGTTCTTCCAGGTCTGGAGCACTCAGCAGTTGAGCTGCCTTCTATCGGGCCTCTGTTTTAGTGCCTCAAAGAGCTCTGCACTTGAGACAGCTTCTGGGCCTAATGCTAGAGGCAGTGGAGGAGCAGTGTTGGTATGGATTGAATGTTGGTATGGACTGAACAGCATCCAGGAGACTGAATAATGCATAGTTTTACATGAATATTGCTTTTTCCTAAATAGAGTTAGTTATAGGCATTCTCTGCCACATATTTTAGAGATATTTAGAGATGAACTTGTTGAGGGTAGACTACTGGGAGAACTTGAGGTTGGATTTGATCATAAAGTTAAGTTCAGTTAACAGCCCGGACAGAGGATTCCCAAGTGTGTGGCAGTGATGTACTGAAGCACACAAGGGTATTAGCACTAGTCAACAGGCCTGGTGTCTTCTTGGCCCTGCACCTGTTAGCTGGAGTGAGTCTGTGGGAGCTGGCTGCTTGGTAACCTGCTTGCTCACTCTGTATAAGGCTGGGAAAATATATTTAAAGCCTGTACCTTAAGGATATTACCTCTCTCTCTACTCAAATTCAGGATCGTGGGTGCATTTTATCTTTATTTTTAAAGTTGGGTATTAAAAAAAAAACAATATTACAATATAAAGTCTGAAAAAGCTGTGTCACACAGTGAGTTTGATCCATGTGTGTTTATGTTTTGGTCAAAACAGTTTCATGACATAACAATAGCAGCAACTATGCCAACAAAGAAAACCTTTTTGTTATCTGCCCTATCAAGAATAGTACCTCAGTATTTGGTACATTTAAAGGTAAGAGTATTATTGTCTCATTTCCAGGAAGAAAATGTGAGCCCTTCCATATAGCAATCTAAAAATTGTATAATCCATGTAAAGTTTTGTACTACATTTCTGTTTTATTGTTTCTCTTTCTATTCCTGGCTTGATTTAAATATGGAAACCATTAGAAGAAATTGGTCTTTAAAAGGGCTTCAAACCTGGCTAAAGGATTGCATGTCTGTCTTCATTGTCTGTTAGTATTCCCTTTAAAAACACAGTTCTTGGGGCTGGAGATGGCTCAGCGGTTAAGAGCACCAACTGCTCTTCGGGAGGATCCGGGTTCAATTCTCATCACCCACATGGCAGGTCACACCTGTCTGTAACTCCAAGATCTTACACCCTCACCAGACATACATTCAGGCAAAACACCAATAAAATAAAAATAAATTATATTAAAAAAACCCCACAATTCTTTTTATCCAGGAAGCTAAAAAGGCAGCCTGTTCTTGAGGAGACTGGTGCATGGTTCCTTCATGTGCAAACTCTAAACTGAATGCTTTTCCTTGCCTGTTAGTGCAAGGACACAATTTCTGTGAACGAAAAAGAAAAGAAAAAAAAAAAAAAACTGAACAGCACCTACCGCTTAGTCACAGAGAGACGGTCTTCAAGTTCAGACAATCTAGACCTGCCTACTCTCAGCATCTGCTCTAGTGTGGCCAATTTGCTGTGGCCTGTGCTACCTCACACATGTCCTTGTCTGAGATGGCCAGGTTCTAGAAGAGGCAGCCATATGAGTTCAGAAGGCTTCAGGAGATGTGGGCTCTTGTCCCTGCTCTGTAGCTAGTTTTGTGACAGATGACAAATCATTTCTGGGGCTCTGCTTCTCTGTTTATACTCAAGGGAGCTGAAGCCTGCCACTTCAGCCTTAGGAGTGCTGTGAACTTAGGGTACATGTAGCATTGTGTCCTCACAGTGTAGAGTTGGCATGCAGGCTTGAGACTCCTCTGTCAGTGCTGCTGCTCACCAGGCTTGCAAATGTCCTGTATTCCTGCCTTCCTCCTCACTATTGTGTTTTTCAGGATTTTTACATTATGCACCTGCCTTTCCTCTACCATGTCATATCACCATTGTGTATCTCCTGTCCCTTCCCACCTCGTTTCTGTCCTCTGCTCTTCCATCTTGTCCAGTTCCAGGCTCTTGGTCTTAGACTGATACCATCATGAACATTTCCTCATTCAAAAATCATTACTCTGCTCTGGCTTTTAAGATTGGTGAGCGTGTCCTGACCCATCCATCCTACTTTATTTACCATCCCCATGTGCACTCTGGTGTCACAGTTACTGTAAGCATCTTGTGTCTTTCTGCTTCCTTAACATTTTTATTCTTTATGTGGGTGTAGTATGCATGTGTGAGCACATGTGTGTGGTGTGCTTGCCTCTGTGTGTGTGTGTGTGTGTGTGTGTGTGTGTGTGTGTGTGTGTGTATGTGTGTGTAGGCTAGAATCTGACTTCAGGGGTCTTAATCTCCAGTACATTTTTTAAAATTGGAAATGGATCTTCCAGTTCTACTAGACTGGCTGGCTGGCCAGTAAGCCCTTGAGGTCCTCCCCCAGCCCCACATGTTACAGATGTGTGCCAACATGCCCAGCTTTTGTGTGGATGCTGGGAATCTGAATTCAGGTCCTCATGCTTGCACAGCAAGCACTTTAGCTACTGAGACATCTATCTCCCAAACCCAGCTTCTTTATTTCTTTTTGTAAAATGTCTCTCCATGCAACCATAAAATTAATCAAGAAGCAAGAGTGGCTTTAGAGTAACTGATTAGAGCCCTGCAGAGGGGGCAGAGATGGTGGAGGAGGCCCCTTAGAAACAAAGAGCACTGGAAGCCAGGAGTTAAGGGCAGGCAGATAGGCACTAGTCATGCAGGGTTTTGAGTCATAGAGAGGATGTGTTAAGTGATCACCACAAATACCCCTTGCTTTTAGTAGAGTAGAAGCCAAATTCATTAGCTCAGAAGAGTGAGTTCTGGTACTAGGGGCATGAAAAAAAAGTAGAAAAGCCCCATTTACTGTTGGTGGGGATTCAAGTAGAAGTGTGTACAAGATTTTCTGAGCAGGTATAGAGAATCAAGTTGCTGGGCTGGAGAGATAGCTTAGCCTTTAAAGGCTAGTCTCACAACCAAAATATAAGAGGAATCAAGTTGCAGTTCATAGGCATGGCTTTGTGGTAGAGTCATTAATTTTTTCAGTTCAGCGTTTGCCTTTGTGGATCTGATAGAGGAACCCAGAGTTGGGCTTTGGCACATGGTGACTTCATTCTCTCCACCACTACACCAGCTTCTAGACTTGGTAAGGATATGAGTGGAAGTGGAGAGGGCTATTTGCCTGAGAGGAAGGAGTTGCTAAGGCTTCAGAGAGGTTCTGCCTGCCTTCATTCTGTACTCCCTTCCTTCCATGCCTCTGCCCTTGACTCACACTCACTCAGGACTCCATGCACTCTCACTCCACCATCATGTGTGTCAGTGTGTGCACTTGGACCTGTTCTTCACCAGCCCAGCATACTGGGGGCAACAGAGGACAGGGTGCAGTGGGTTACCTTGGAGAGGAGGGACAGGTAGAAGCAGCCGCTGGGGGGAACACCAGATGGGAATACCCATGCTGGGATGGCCATTCTCAGCTGCTGTGCAAAGCTCTCCTTGTACATGGCTGCCTTCCCCTGTTACCTTTCAAGGGTATAGCTCCACTGACTTGTGTCTTTCTGCCCTGACAGTTCTTTCCTATTCAGTTGGCTGTGGAGCAGGCTAGAATGTGATTCTTTGTGATGGGCTAGAAGGTAGAAAGGTGGGGAGAGGGGGTTGTGATGTGGAGGACTCAGGAAGTCCCAGGGTTTGAGACTCAGACCCGGGGAAAAAGGAGTTCAGGCAAGCCAGGGTAGCTTCCTGGCTTTTGTTGAGAGGCTTATCTTGCAGTGAGTAACTGAGGGAAGGTGACAAGCTTGTGGAGAGTAGCTGCATGAGGGGGTGAAGGTGATGATGTGAGGGCAGGAGGCTCAGAGCTGAGGGGTGGTTGTGAGGCAGAATAGTGAGCTGGGTTGGTGAACTGTACTGAGGCTTGTGAAAGGAAAATGGCTACTACTTGGAAGGGCTGCAAGGCCAGTGATGTCTTCAGGGTAAACAGCAGGACTCCTGGACTGCTCTTACTCTGCTGGCAGCCTAGTTTTAACTCAGCACTGTGTGGTTGCTTTGCAGGAGGAGTCTGGTGTCTCCATTCTCTTCTCTCTTGGACTGGTAGAGTAGCCTACCTCACAGCTACTGCTCCAAGGTTACTTCATTGCCTTCATTTCCTGAACTGCACCAAAGTGTCCCTGCCTCCAGGACTTGCAGGGACTACTCTTTATCCATGCCTGTAGTTTGCTCCTCACCACATTCAGATCTCTCTTCAAGGGCTCCTTTGGGCAGAAGGGAGCCCATCTCATTGATTAAGCACTCTTAGTCCCCACTAAGGGCTCCACTGTGGTCTTTTTCCCTCCCTGAAGATCACTGTTTGACAGCATACCCTTTATTAAATTGCTGATTGATATGGTACAGGAGGGCAGAGGTTTCTATCTTTATTTTTAATGGTGTATTTTCTGTGCATCTATTACAGAACTTGGCACATAGCAGATGTTTGTAAACATTAGTTGAGTACAAAGTGTACATAACCAAATAAGTGAAGAAAGGAATTTGGGGGGGGGGTAGCAAGCAGTCAGGGAGAAAGAACATGCTCACCCTGAAACCTTGGAGTTGAGGGTGGCAGAGGCATGGGGTGAGTTGTTCCCAAGGGAGGTTGAAGTTGAAGTGCAGAGAATGGGAAGGTTCTTGTTGTTCAGGAAGTCCTGAACTGCAGGGCCTGGGTGATTAGGATCCTACTTCCTGGCATGATGGCAAAGTCAGAAGTCAGGCCCAGGAACACTGGGGACTTTAGGAGGGATCAGGTCACCAGTGACTCTTGACAAGAATGGGAGATGGTGGTGATTTCACAGATGAGTGGCCGTGAAGTACCTCCCATCCTGCCCCCCATGCATATCCTCTCCCCAGTGCGTGTTTAGTTCCCTGTGAGCTCCTCTGGCTTAGTAGGTCTCTTTGTTTTGTTTTTAAGAATAAGAAATATTACAATACAGAACTAAAATGTGTTAAAGCTAGGTTTTGAGTCTGTTGCACTGACCGGATGTCAAGAATATGTCAATAGAGTAATTGGTATGGCTTGCTAGTTCTTTGGGACAGAGTACAAGCATTTGCTTTTCAAACTGTCACAGGTTCAAAATGCAGAGTATCGTTTATGCTGCTAGGGTTGTGGTTGGAAATTTGAACACTGCCAGAATCTTCCTATTGACATCTGAATAGCTCAAATTATACTTGTGGTAAATTTATGGTCCCAAAGTGCCCTACCAGATCGTCCTACCCTACAGTGTCGGCAGCACATTGCAGTGACCTCACTCACTGCTCAGACTCTTGAGCTCTCTAGATGCTTTCAGTGAACAGCCGCTCCTGCTGTCGCTGTGAAGTACACACTAGGTGTGCTTTGGGACACAAGAGGACTCTTCCCCACAGCAGAAAGGGTTTCAGCCTTTCATGGTCAATTTCCTATTTGTGCTGTGTTTTAGGGTTGAAGCATCTTCCTGAACCTCAGAAGTAGGAACCAGTTTGAAACAGGGTTTCCTCTGGATGGCAGCTTTCTCCTGCCAGCACTTGTGGCCTTGGCCCACTAGGCTATGCAGACTGTGGTTTCCTTGCCTCATCCCCACCCTCAGCTATTTATTTTTCACCCTCTGCTTTGCTTGAGTCCACTTTCTTCCTCTTTTTTGTGTGTTCCCTTGGGCTGAGGAGTTCTAGTTACATTTTTAGTTCTCAGCTTCACCTTCTCAGGGAGGTTTTGTAAAGTTCCTCTTTCCATGGATGCTGGGTTCCTCTCTCATGGACTGACATCCTTGGCTTCCTTAGCACAGCTTTGGTATGCTTCTATCATCATAAGCAGCATGTCCATGTATCTCCAACATCCATAGCCTCCAAGGAACCATCTTGATTGTCTTGCTGTGTTTTCAGCACTTAGGATAAAAAAAAAAAAAAAAAAAAAAAAAAAAAAAAAAAAAAAGGTAGTTATGGACTCCTGCAGAAAGCTCTTCCCAGATACTTTTGAATGAAAGAACAATAGAGTTGTGCATCTTCCTCTGCAGCCATGGCCATAACCACTGTCACTGCAGCACATTTGACACAAGTACAGAAAGGATTGGTCTCAATGCTAACAACACAGTCAGATGAATGGTGTACAGCATTGGCTTGGAAAGTGACTGCGCATCTCTTTCATCCTCCAGGCAGCAGCTGCATCCAGACTTAGCCCACTGAGAGGGGGGTCGGGGGCAGTGAATCCAGGAGTCAGGAAGGAAATAAGTAAAGCCTGTGCAATGGGTTTTTATTGTTGTTTCATTTTAGTTCTTTCCACAGATCATCTGAATCCCACGAGTCACTGGGATCCTGTTACCAAATTGCCAAGATTTTAAGGAACAATTCTATAAACTTATTCACGTGGCATCCATGTATGCCATGAGGGTTTCACACTTCTGTGCCTACAGTGATGAGTACACAAGTCATCCATTCTCCCATTTGTTCAATTTAATTAACTTAGTAAACATCCATTCTTTTTGTGTAGCTCCACGATCTCTTATTGAACCCTGCACCTGATGCATGTCAGAATACAGACTTTCTCCCATTTCTCATTGGCACATGTTAACTGCATGAGGCCACGACTCACATTATGATTTTCTCTACATATATGTAAACCATTTACTGCCCTCTTGACCCTCCTGCCCTTGCTATTGGCCCTTCATTTCCATATAGTTTCCCTTCTAGTTTCATGTATTTTTTTTTGGGGGGGGGGGACAGGTTTGTCTGTGTAGCCCTGGTTCTGTAGACCAGACTTGCCTTTAACTCAGAGATCCTTTTGCTTCAGCCTCCAGAGGTTGGTATTACAGATGTGAATGAACTACCTTCCTCACTACTGTTTTAAGTTCTAAGGAGATACTGTACTTCCCAGTAAGTCTGGAGCAGTACCCATAGCAGCACTGAGCACTGAGCACTGAGTAGGGCCCATACGGACCTGAGGTAGGCAGGTTCTGATTCTGCTGCCACACGGTTCTGGGAAGTTTGGACACCCAAAGTATGTAGGTTTTGCACTTTGGGGGCTTTCGGATAGCCATGTAGATAAATCTACACATTGGAGGTATGGTTGCCTGCCTTAGCATTGTTCAACAAGTGCCTCTCTGTGACCTTCATGGCCAGAAAAGTGATGAGCCTTGAGAGGCAAGAAGGCTGCTTGGCTCAACATGCTTCAGTAACCTGTGTTGGTTCATATTTAAGGTTATTTTAGGCATATTTAAGTTTGGTGAAAATGATTCTGGTGATAATTAACTTAATCCCACTGCCACAACAAAGCATACATAAATCTCCTTGAGGAACAAAGTAAGCTGGGGGGGGGGGGAGGAGGAACAGATCAGATGTAACTACATTGAAACTTTGTTGTTGTTGTTTTGAGACAGGGTTTCTCTGTGAAGCTTTGGAGCCTATCCTGGCACTGGCTCTGTAGACCAGGCTGCCCTTGAGCTCACAGAGATCTGCCTGCCTCTGCTTCCTGAGTGCTGGGATTAAAGGAATGCACCACCAACACCCAGCGCTACATTGAAACTTTTTAAAGTCTGTAAAGATAGGTGCTGTAGATTGACTGAGAAAAATTAATTTTACGATGGGAGAGTGTCCAGTGCCAGTGCTGGAAAATTCTCTAGCCACACTATAGCACGAAGGCCACCAGGCTAGAGAGCACCTCTGCTCCAGTCTTCTGGGTGGATAACAGGTTCTTCATTTCTTCCCTTGAAGGAACAACCCTGTGTGCTTAACATTCCAAGTTCTCCTAGTGCTTATCTGTGAGCACAGGACCTATATCTTCATGTACCCAGCCAGACAGCCTCGACTTAACCACTCCTTTAATCATCATCCTCATTGATTTTTCTTAGTCAGCTCCATTCTCCATACCCATCTTCTGAGCAGCCTCTTTCTGCCCTGAAGGTAAGCACCTTCTTGAGCTGTCACCACTCACTGGCAACAGCTCTCTTATTTTTCTACTGCCCAGTCCTCCTTGCCTGTTGCCTCTACCTTCCACCTGAAACAGTTCTTTAATTGTCCCACAGCCCCCATGTCCCTTGGTTCACCTGGAAATGTGAACAAAGTCATGTGTCTTTACACTTGGGGAGTAGAATCTCTTCCAGGGAAACATTTCTCACCCCAGCTCTAGATCCAGCATCCTACCTTGCTTTTTTTTTTTTTTTTTTTTTTCCCAAGAGCTTATACCTTTGCTGCTTTGTGATATGTTTATAGTTGTTGCTTCTCTGGAGCCTGCATTTTGGACATTCTCATCTTCTTTCTCAGGTCACTGGCACTTGGCCTATTTGGGCCCTGCACTTGGTTTCTGACACGTTCTCCTTCTTAGTCAGCAGACATGATTCTAAGCATCATGCCCCAGGATTTTCCACATTGGCACTCTTGCCATCTTTAGGTGAATGACGTAGATGGCCCTCATGGTAAGTATCACTGTAGGATGTTTAGCTGTATGCTTAGTCTTTACTATTAGATTCTAATAACTCTATTCCCAATTGTGACAAGAACAAATGTCTCTGGACACTGTCAAATGTCCCCTGGGTGCAAGGACAATCCAGCTGAGACCCACTGACTTAGAAGCAAAACTCTGTGGTGCTCTTTATGTTTCCACCTTAACATGCATCAATATTCTTAATGCAGGTTGTGATGAGTGCAATGGGCAGGTGGGTGGAGAGGCTGACTGCACTCTCCTGACACTAAGTCATTTTCAAGGATTGAGGCACCACTCACATCCTTTTGCCTGTTGGACAAGGAATTCTCTCTTGCTGTAGAGTCAGTCACTGGTTACAGCACCTTCTGATTTGTTGGAAGAGACCTTACAACCTACCAAGAAACATTGGTTAAAACAGTATGCAAGCCGGGCATTGGTGGTGCACGCCTTTAATCCCAGCACTCAGGAGGCAGAGGCAGGCAGATCTCTGTGAGTTCCAGGCCAGCCTGGTCTCCAGAGCGAGTGCCAGGATAGGCTTCAAAGCTACACAGAGAAACCCTGTCTCGAAAAAACAAAAACAAACAAACAAAAAAAAACAACAAAAAAAGCATGCAAATATTAAGAAGCATTCCTCACAATTTTAGTTTTATAGTTTTAGAAATTATTTAATGTTTATACTGCCTGAGACTATGTTCGTTGATGTTTTTCTAGCTGTTGGTTCATAGTGGACATCCAGCCTATAATAGTAAAAATGGGAATGCTGATGTAAGGTCTTCCAGAAGATAGTGTGAGCATCAGTGTCAGGTTCTTCAACTAAAGGGGCAAAATATAGTGTTGGTCTGGGTGGAGGGTTTGAGAATATTCCCAGTTATAGCACCTGAGTGAGTTTATAAAACTGGAACCCACAGAAAATAGGGTTCCTATTTTCCTAGAAAGAAGAAAAATAGATTCCTCCATGGGCTTTGATGTCAAACAGCCTAGTTCAGAATGTTTAGAGCCATGCTCACAAACTAACTGACAAAGCACAGCATGCTGGAGATCAAGCACCAGCCAAGCACTGGCCCGGTTGGTGATTTTAGCCTCTTCCCTCTCTTCCTCTTTGTTCAAAATAGAAGGTACTTGATACCTGAAAAATGCCATGAATACAAAAAAATGTAGAGAGAAAAATAGCCTCTACCCTTTGCTCCCTTTGTCCTACATTGAGAGCTAGAGATGACGTAAAATGAAAACCATACAGTGTGCCCCCCACCTCCTCATGGTGTTTGCTATTCCCATACATGGCTTGCACTACACTACGTGTATGTTTATAGGCAGCAGCATCCTTGGCTTATAGATATTGATCTTATAAGTGTACAGTGTGTACTTGTGTCTTGTGTTTTTGCTGTTCTAGGACAATACCACAGTTTGTTTCTGCACTTCTCTGTTGAGCAGCATTGCTCTGAACATGGTGGCTAGCCAGTGAACCCTGAGGATCCTCTTTTTCCAGCCCCCTCAGGTCCAGGATTCTAAATGTACATATCACATCCAAGTTCATAGGAGGGTGTTGGGGGTCAAACTGAAGTCTTGCTACTAAGATATCTCTTGCCAGGGCTTGGTCTTGTCAGCTTTTGCATTACCAATTTGAAAAATGCATTCCCTTAATGTCTACTACACTTGAGCATTATATCTTCTTGTATGACTTGGGTCTTTCTTTTATATTGTTGGGGTTTTTGTACATAGAGGTTTTTGTATATATTTTAGATTTCTGTGTATTGTAGATGTATTGATGTTTCCTTTATTAGGTGTTCTCTCCCTTGGCGTATCCTTCCAGAATGTGTATGCTTTGCCATGCAGCAGTTACATATCATCTGCACGTTCATGGCAGATCTTTTTACATATGTTTAATAGCTCCATGCTCTAAGATACACTGTGCCCTCCCCGCAAAAAATAAAAGTTTGTCCTGCTTTTTAGTGTTAGTCTTATCCATCTGTACTTTTTGTGTGTGACATGAGATAGGGAATAAGTTTCCATGAAAATATGCTAGTGACATGAGCCAACATGGCTATTGCATAGCCCATCTTTCCCCACCAGTTGCTAATACCACTTTGTCATTTGTTTGAATTGCCCACCATGTATGGCCTCTCCTTCTACAGTTGCCATTGCCAAGGCCTCATATGTTTGTATATTATTGGGGCGGGGGGGGGGGACTGCTGTGGTGGGATTAGACTCAAGGGTGGAGAAATCTTTGAGGGCCCCAGGAAAGCTGGTGGACCTGGCACTTCAGAGGCATTGAGGGCACAGATTAGACTTGACTGTAGCATCTAGGGCATCTCTGGTATATATAGCTGTCAGGACGGAGGCCATGATCTTTTAGCTGTAGCCTTAGGACTGAGAGTCTCACATGCTGAACTTTCCCCTTCCCTGTCCCCATTCCCAACTGTACTTCCTGTCTCTGGAGATCTTTCAGCTGATCCTTTTAAAACTCTGGTCCTCCTAAGAAGCCTTACTCCATCAGGAAGCCTAGGGCCCGCCAGCAGGAGGATTATTGGGAGGCACTATCTTCATTTGGAGGCAGTCTCTTGTTCTTGCCATTTTCCTTCTCAATTCATAGGGCCCACTCCCTCCCTCCCTCCCTCCCTTCCTCCCTCCCTCCCTCCCTTCCTCCCTCTCTCCCTCTCTTCTTTTTATAAACTTTTAACTTCAGGCCTATTTTTTCCTCTTTACTTTCTACTGAATTAAATCAGAAAAAGAACACTATATTTAAATGTCATTGTTCTTTTGAAGAAAAGCTTCTGTTTAAAATGTTTGTTTAAACTGCAGGGGGTATCTGTCAGCTGCCTTGCTTCTGCTGAGCGTGGGTAACATGACTTCTTTGGGTGTCAGAATGCATCACCATATTCCAGATGTAGCTGTCTACTTTGGAGTCTAGGCAAGTGGGACCACATTAGTGAGAATCAACATGGAGGAGACTGGCCTCTGTAGAGGTTATTAGGGCTTTGTGGAACCCCTGCCAATTATGTACTGTTTGGAAAAGAAGTAGTAAAAAAATATAGCAAATGAGAAGAGAAAGCTCAAAGTCTGTTTTCTTTTCAAATTGGGAATGTCTCCATTTGCTTTGCAGACTATAGAAGTACTACACAGTCACTGAAGGTCCAGCAATGCCTGATGGTGCAAAACAGTCCTGCTCGTTTGCAGTCTCTGCCCATGAGGTCTGGTGTAGCCATCAGCCACATGTATCTGCAGCACTTGGGATGTGACAGCACAGCTGTGGAGCTTGTTTGTCGTCCATGTCACTGTAACTTATCATCCTAGCTGGGTATGATGGCACATGTCTGTAACTCCAGCACTCTGGTGGCAGAAGCAAAAGGGTCTCTGTGAGTTCAAGGCTAGCCTGGTCTACATAGTGACTTCCAGGACTAAATAACAATATCCCATCTCAAAATAGTAATAATACTAATACTAATAATTGGACAAGAGGGATGAGCAGCAACTAAGATTCCCCAGACAGCTCAGCTCTCTCACTCCCAAGTGTGCTTCAGGACACACTTCCTCTGTACCTGCTCCTTCCCTTGCGGCACCATCTCTGTATCTCTGTTTCTTTGGCATGCAGCCTGCTATGCACACACTCTCTACCTGCCTTTGTCTTTCCCTTGCTTTCTCCATGTTCTTGTTATGTAGACAGTAGTCTGTTCTGTTCACACATCAATTGTTTTCCTTAGTTAAGCCACATTAAGGCCATTTTTAAAGTACCCAAGGACCTGTTTGTCTCCTTTTGGTCAATTGTGGTGTTATTTCAGTGGGATGAGTTCACCAACATTTGTTTTTAACCATCGGGTTGCTTCAGTTTATCTCTATTAATTTTTTTTAAGCAACATGTTTTCCTGCTTCATGTTTTGCCCGTATGCCTTGTAGTTTGTTCAAAACTGGGGACTCTTGTCTTTGCATTTGTATTTTGATAGCTGTTTGGATTTCCATGTAGTTGCAAATAAAACCCGTCAGAATGTTTGCCTGCATTTGAGGACTGTGTCACTGCTGGCTGACTTCCTAGTGTTCTTTTGACTGTCCAGTGTGCAAGGGAGGAGCCCAAGTATCACACTACTGTGGATGCTTGCTTGTAGCCCCAGGCAGCTGCCTTAGTCTTGCTTGAGGCCCCGATGGCAAGGTGGATGTGAGGGCAGATTCCTCCGAGAGGAGCTTGCTAAACAAAATGGGTTCAGTCTCAATGGAATCTCCATTGAGTCTGAACCCATTCTGCTCCAGATTCGTTCTGGATTTAAAAGGAAATGGAATTCTAACTCTTGGTTTAATGGTCATCAACCCTGGCTAAGAAAGCAGTCATGCCAGGCAAGGGGGCAAATAGGAGGTGCTCTGGGTGTAGAGCACAGCTTTGGGAGCAGTGAGGGCTAGCTGGCATGATTATTCTCTAGCCAATGCCCCAGTTTTATCCAGTTAGTAATTTTTACAATGTCCTCTGTAATTTTTCCAAAAATACCCTGTTGCCAGTCTTTTGATAAAGACTGGTTTCCTTTTAAAATGATAAAATAACCAATTGCTCAGTGCACTTGGCTGCCATGGAAGCCCCGTGTCTTTGGGGAGTGGGTTCTGCACGTTAGGTCTGTGGCAGAAGGTTCATAATATTCTGAGGTCATTTACAAGTCATGATTAAAGCGTTTAAATTTTCAAGTGAAAATCGTTTTCGTAAGGACTCTGATGTATTTATAGGAAATAATTAAAGCAATGCTGCTTGAAAACAAAGGATTTGTTAATATAAAATCCAGACTGTCTTTCCTTCTCTAAATACCTGCTTTTTGGGGACTCAGTACATGCCCTGGCACCCTACAGAGGGGCAGCGCTGACTGTGTGATGAGAAGTACATGGAACGAGGCTCACTGTACTGGTTGAAATGAAATGAAAATTTGGTGAAAAGTCTGAGCCTATGGAGACTGAATGACTAGTTTTTTTCAAGTAGCTTGAGGGACACCTTGCTAAAAACTGTATTTGCTTTTCCTTAAGAAAACAAAACATCTAGTTTAGCCATATAGACATGTTATGTTGCCAAATATCTTGACATCTAAATGCTTTTAACACCCTGAAGGTTGGAAAAATTGTACAAAAGTAACTAATTCTAGCTTCTGTTAGTTTTAGAAATAGGCTGTATCCTAGGGTGAATACAACACCACTATGCTAAACAGACATAGAATCAAGCTGCCTTCTAAATACCCCTGTGCCCATAGATTACCAAAGCTCCAAGCCTTACCAGAGGAGTTTCTATGCACAGTGGACTGTGCTTAACACAGAAACTCACAGCTTATCAAAGTGCAAAGATAAGTATCTGTAATATGCTCAGCCCCAGATGAGACCTCTATATTACCCACCTACCCCAGGCTTAGGGACCATCCCAGACGAGGCACTGGAAAGATTGCAAGAACCAGAGATCAGGGAGAACTGGGTTTAAAGTCTCTTCTGGGCATGACATTCTGTACCCAGGAACTCAGCAGCAGTGCCCACACAAGACCTGCACAAGAGCAAGCCAGTTAACATTCTAGTATGGAGTGGGAGGGGCTCAGCTGTGGAAAGTTGATGGCTTTTGGGGGAGTCAGTGGGCTCTTGATGGATTGGCCATTCTCCAGTTGACGGTCCTGCACAGGAATACATGGGCAGCACATTGGACTTGGTGTGTGATTAAACACACACACACACACACACACACACACACACACACACACACACACACACACACACACACACACACAGTGTTGGGAGGGGATGGGGACACAGTCGATAGGGGAGAAGTGGGGGATAAATATGACCAAAGTACATTGTATGACATTCTCAAAGAGTTAATAAAAATATTCTATGAAAGTTGAACTAGCCCAGTGCATTATGCATTTAGAACTGGCCTGCAGTGTTTCATGGAAATTTAAAAACCCTATTGTTATTATTCATCAGAATTTTTTTGTGTGTGTGTCAGGATAGTTGGTAGGAATAAACTGTCTCCATTTGGAAGTTTAAAGAACAGTTTAAGACAAGCTACAATGAGGTTTGACATGTAGTTTGAAATCTTTTAAAAAATGATTACTGTACTTTTTGTGTTATTTCACATAATAGACGCCGGAAACCAGAAATGTGACAGACAAAATAATAACACCAATTGCTCACATTATTGACATGGATTGATTTATTCAGATCTCTGCTGTTATTGTTTCTTTATCTTGTCAAAGTCAGCACCCTTTGGCCCTCACTCTTAGTTACCCTCTGTGGCTCTGAAGGTAACAGTGAAACCACCTGCAAGGTTTCAGGGCTGGAATTAGGTGCACCCTGGCCCACCTAATAGCAGAGACTGGCCCAATGGAAGGCCTTTGGGGGCAGGTCCTCTCACGGATTGTGATGCAAAGCAGACTCAGCTGTGTTTCAGGTGTCAGTGGTTCATTTTCTTTCAGCACTCTTGTATTTGATCACCAGTTAATGGTTCTGTTTAAAGCTAAAGGTCATTGGGTTGTCCTGTCATTTACATACCATAATATCCATTCATTTAAAGTGTAAAATTTGATTGTTTTGTAATTATATGGAATTTTATGGTCATTACTGCAATATAATTCACATAATTTTTAGTAAAACCAAACCCCCCACCCCCAATTGTACCTGTCAGTCCATCTCTTTCTGAACCCCAGTTCCAGGAAGTCACCAATTTAATTTGTCTCTGCAGGCCAACTTCGGGAGCTGCATGTGTATGGAGCCACATAGTGTGCATTGTCTGGCTGCTGGCTTCTTTCACTCTCCATAATATTTCCAAGTTTTGTCCCTTTTCATGTGTGTCAAGATTGCTTCCTTTCTTGTTACTGAGTAGAATCCATTGCATATGCCCCACTGTGTACCATTCACTACCTGACAGTTTGTTAATGGTCGTTGGTGATTTTGAATGATGCTGCTATGAACATTTGCCTCCAAGTATTTGTGTTGATGTTTCTGTTGTGCAGGTAACTTAGGAGTAGAATTGCAGGATCTCCTGATGAAAATTATGCTTAATATTTCAAGGACAATTCAAAGTTTTCCAAAATAACTATAGCAGTTTGCACTTGGATAGCACTAGCAGGCTTTCTGTTTTTCCCTTCACTCCCCAGCATTTGTTTCTGTGAACTTTTGTTGCTGTTCTAATAGTAGTTCTGAAGGGTGCTCCCCCCACTCTTTTTGTGAGTTTAAAGATGACATGATAAATATTGTTTTTTATATAAATTTTATGTAAATTAGAAACAATCTTATTTTACATATCAATCCCAGTTCCTTCTCCCTCTCATCCTCCCATGTCCCCCACCGATCTCCCCATCCTATTCCCCATTCACTCCCCAGGGAGGGTGAGACCTTCCATGAGGGATCATCAAAATCTGTCAAAAGTCATTTGGGGCAGGGCCTAGGCCCTCCCCTGTGTATCTAGGGTAAGAGAGTGTCCCTCCATGGGAAATGGGCTCCCGAGGTTTGTTTGTGCACTAGGGATACATCTTGGTTCCACTGCCAGAGGACCCATAGACTGCCCAGTGCTCCTAGCTGACACCCACGTTCAGGGTTCCTGTTTTGGTCCTATGTTGGTTCCCCAACTGTCAGACTGGAGTCCATGAGTTCCTACTTGCTCAGGTCAGCTGTTTCTGTGGGTTTTCCCAGCATAGTCTTGACCCCTTTGCTCATCACTCCTCCCTCTCTGAAACTGGATTCCAGGAGTTTGGCTCAGTGCTTAGCTGTGAATCTCTGCTTCTGCTTCCATCAGCTACTGGATGAAGGCTCTAGGATGGTATTTAAGGTAGTCATCATTCTCTAAATTATAGGGGAAGTGCATTTGAGGTAGCCTCTCCACTATTGCTTAGATTCCTAGTTGGGGTCGTCCTTGTGAATTTCTGAATAATTCTCTAGTGCCAGATTTCTTTTTAAACCTATAGTGGCTCCCTCTATTGATGTGTCTCTTTCCTTGCTTTCCTCTATTCATCTCCCCATGCAATCTTCCTGATCCTTCATGTTCTCCTCCCCCATCCTCTTCTCCCCTCCTCTTTCTCCTCTCTCCCTCCCCTTTCCCCCCTCCCCCCATGCTCCCAATTTGTTCAGGTGCTCTTGTCCCTTTCCCCTTCACTGGGGGACCGTGACTGTGTATGTCTGTCTTACGGTCCTTCCTGTTTCCTAGGATTATAGGCTGGTACTCCTTTGCTCTGTGTCTAATATCCATATATGACATTTCCCCTACAAACTGATGCTTGCAGAGAGGTGCATGTCTTCCTTAGAGAAGTGTGTTCAAATTGTACGTGTAGCTTAAAATTGTGGTGTTGTCCCCTTGTTGAGTTGCAAGAGTTCTCTGTATTCTGGATTTCTATCCAGATCTGTGATTTGAACAGTAATATGGAATACCTGCTTCTCACTAAGATTCAGTAGTTTCCTCTTGCGTAAGATTTCTTTGTTGTCTGCCTTTTGTCAGTTTCTAGAGTTCTAAAATCATCGTTTTGACACTGTTCCTCTCTCTATTGTTCTGGAAGTCCTGTTTCCATTTCATTTTGAACAAGTTCCTAGAACATAAAGTGCTGGGTCAAAGGACTGATGCATTTGTCGTTTTCATAGGTGTTAGTAATTTTTTTTTTCACAAAAAAACTGACAGTTTATACTTGTGTTGCACAGGTATGGCTCAGGCTTACCAGTGACACGTGTTACCAACTTTTGGCATTTGGCCCATGCAGACATAATTAAAAATAGAATCTCATGGTAGTATTTTGTTTATTTTCTTATTTATTCCTAGTGCTGAAATTGAAGTCTTGAAGTCAGAGTTTTACACAAGCTAGGCAAGTGGTGGACTCCTGAGCTATGTCCCTAGCACCCTTCCCTCTGTAAAATCTTTTTTTTTTTTTAAGATAGGGTCTTGTTGAATAGGCAGGCCTTGAGCTTGCAACCCTTTTGCCTCACTCCTTGAGTAAACTAGTACTTCAGGCTTATACCACCAAACCCAATTTGACTGGCCCGGTCCAATCTTAAAGGCATACTAGCGAGAGTCCCAGTCCCCATTGCTATGTGACAGATCACCTCCAAACCTGTGATTTCTGTAGGATTTGGGAAAGGCTCCTTGGGAAAGTTTTAACTTGGCCTCTGGTATGGTTGTGGCCAGGTGGAGCTACAATAGCAAAGGAAAGATAGCTGAAATAGTTGGGGCTGGGGGCTGACTGGATATCTCTTTGTCTCTCCATGTCTTCTCAGAACTGCTTTATGTGATGTGTTTGTGGCTTCCTTGTGGTATGGCAGCTTTGGGGCAGTCAGCTGGCTTACAGGGTGTCTCATTTACTCCAAAGATAAGTGTCCCATGAGACCTTGGAAGACCTATTGTCTTACTTAGGGTTTCTATTGCTGTGATGAATACCAGGACCAAAATCGACCTGAGGAGTAAAGGGTTTATTTGGTTTACACATCCCGAATTGAGGGAAACTGAGGTAGGAGCTTAAATTGGGCAGGAACATGTAGGCAGGAGCTGATGCAGAGGCCACAGAGGAGTACTGCTTGCTGGCTTGCTGTCTGTGGCTTGCTCAGCCTGCTTTTTTTTATAGAACCCAGAACCATCAACTCAGAAGTATACCCACAATGGGCTGGGTCCTTTCCTAGCAGTCATTAATTAAGAAAGTATCCTAGAAACTCGCATGCCTACCACCTACTCTTATGGAGACGTTTTCTCAATTGGGGTTCCTTCCTCTCACATGACTCTAGCTTGTGTCAAGTTGACATAAAGCTATCCAGCACACCTATAATGACCTAGTCTTCATAGTCACATGGAAGTATATCCCTTTCTTGTAGAAGAATCTAGCCAAGACTCAAGCAGAAGGCTATAGGCTCTGCCATCTATGGGAATGGCTACATTTGAAGTGTATGAATATATGAAATGAGAAGTAGTGTCATATTCTTTGGGGAAAACAATCTGCTACCACAGTTTCAGCAATGAAAGGAGACTTCTAATTGAAAGACTTAGACATTTTCACACAGGTATCCATAAGTTGGCTGTCCAAAGAGGAGGTTAGTTCTGATTCTGAAATGATTTGGATCTTTTACAGTCCATCTTTAGAGAGACAGTTTAGGAAGTATTTGGCTTAACTAGTTCAGACATGAAAAATGGTCTACTGTCAATGAACCCCACATGTGAAATAATACAGATATTGCCTAGCAAGGAGGAAGAGTTGAACTTTGTGAGCCTTTAGAACTTTAAGTCAATCTCATTTAGCAAGCTCAAATTTATAATCCAACTTCACACTTTAATACATTAGAACCAAGGTAAATGAAACACAAGCCAAGTGGACAGCAAGAAATGAAGATGAATGCAGAATAATAATACAGGAAATGGAAAAATAATAAAAGTTGGTACCTTGACAACATCAACTTTAAGCTATTCTGACAAAGAAAAAGAATTCAAGTTACTGAAATCAGGAATGAATGTGGAGATAGAAATTCTGGCCTGCTTAGCATTGTATAGAGTGCCTAGCCAGGACAGTCAAACAAAAATGAGATAGAGATGTTTAGGTAGAAAGGGAAGAAGTGAAACTATCACGATTTGCAGATCTCTCTCTCTCTCTCTCTCTCTCTCTCTCTCTCTCTCTCTGTCTCTCTCTCTCTCTCTCTCTCTCTCTCCACTCCCCCTCTCTCTCCCTCCCCCCTCTCTCTCCACACACTCCTTGAAGAACCCAAAAAAGAAAACCTGTTAAGGCTTTTCAGGTTGCAGGGGAAACGACTCATGTGCAAAATGAAATTCATGTCTTTGTATTCACAATGATAATTTCAAGAAGAAATCATCCAAAAGATAAAATACCCAGAAGAAATTTAACCAAAATATAACTGGAAACCATAAAACATGGTTGAAAGAAATTAAAGACAATCTTTTTAAAAAGTGGAAAGGCATCCCATAGTTGGAAGAATTACTATTAATGATGACTATATTGGCAAGTTTGCTGTAGATTCAACACAATATCCTTGAGTTTCCTTAAAAACCTGTGCTTGAAAAAAATGGGTCATGGGCTAGAGAGATGGCTCAGAGGCTAAGAACACTTCTGTTCTTCCAGAGGTCCTGAGTTCAATTCCCAGCAACCACATGGCAGCTCACAACCATCTGTAATGAGATCTGGTGCCCTCTTCTGGCCTGCAGGCAGAACACTGTATGCATAATAAGTAAATCTAAAAAAAAAAAAAAAAAAAAAAGAAAGAAAGGAAAGAAAAGAAAGGAAAAAATGGGCAAATTAAAGTTCACATGATAATGCAAGAGACCCAGAATAACCAAAACATCTTGAAAAAGAACAAGAGTTGGAAGATGTCCACTTTTCAGTTTTAAAACTTACCACGGGGGTCAGGCATGGTGGTGTACACCTTTGTTCCCCAGTATTTGGGAGGCAGAGGCAGGCAGATCTCTCTAAGTTCCAGGCCAGCCAAGATTGCATTGAGATTGTCTCAAAAGCAAAACAAACTAAAACTTACTACAGACATGCAGTAAGACATTGTGGTACTGACTTAAGGATAACCACAATGTGAACGAACTGAGAGTCCAAACATACATGCCTGGTGAGTTCAGTTTAAACAGGAGTAGCAAGACCATTTAAGTGGATAACCTTGCTGTTTGTAAAGGCACACACTAGTCATCCCAGCCCCTAGGAGACTAAAGCAGGAGGGCCACAAGTTCAAGGCCAGAGTGAGACCCAAACAGTTGAACTACAATACTTTAAACAGAGAACAAATTATATATACATACATATATAATATATATGTATACATCATATATATATATACTATATATATATATATATTTTTTTTTTTTAGTTTCTTAGGTAATACAATAAAACAAGCAACCAAAGCAAAGCATGGGTAAATTAGACTTCATCAGAATTAAAGACTTACTATTAGAGCACACTATTAAGACAGAGAAAGTCAGTCTTACAATGGGAGACAGTGTTAGCAAATCTATTTTTAGACAGATTATTACATTTATTTTTAAATAGAAGAAAACAATTGCACTAATTGAGTGTCTTTGGATCACAACAAAAAGAAGAGGTTTAAAAACCCATCACAGAGGTCAATTTAGGCAGATATGTTTGGATACCTTAAAATATGTTACTTAGTGGACTTCCTTGGTAATAATCATGTAACTGTATTTCTTATATTATGGAAATGAATAACAATGCCAAGCATGTCATAGTGACACTAATCTACTAGACTGAAATTAAATCACACTTCTTGAGTTTTTAGGAGTTTAAACATTATGAGTAATTAATATTTCATTATCAGAAGAACTCTGGCAAGCTTCTTTCCAAATCTTTGGAATTTCAGTGTTATCTCTGTACTGGATGGCAGTGGCTCTGTTTTTTTGGCAGGTGGGGCCTATGTCAGCACATCTATTAAGATATAATATTAGTTATGTTTAATGTACAAATTTAAGTAGAAATGACTGTTCCAATTAAATAATATAAAGACAAATATTTTAAAATGGGCATTCCTCCAAAGTACATAAATGGCTTATACTTACAAAACAGATATTCATTATCATTAGGTGTTAGTGTTGGGCAAATTAAAACCACAATTAGATGTCAGTTCATCTACTTGGTTATCATTTTAAAAAAAGATTTATGGGTGCTGGGTATGTGGTTCAGTTAGTGTATGTAGTTCAGTTAGTGTAGTGTTTACCTAGCATGCAGGAAGCCCTGAATTCAACCCCTAGTCCCACATGAGCTGGGCACGATGGTACAAGTCAGTAATCCAGCACTTAAGTAGAAGCAGGAGGCTCAGAAATTCAAGGTCACTGTCTGCTGCATAGAACATTTAAGGGCAACCTGGGCTATATGAGACTGTCTAAAAATAAAATTAAAAAGATGTGCAGAAATTGGAGAAGTCACATTTTCCTGGGATGAACATCAAACAGTACTGCCTTGTAGATGCCAGTTGAACATTTCCTCAAACAGCTAAATGTAGAGTTACTCTGTGACCCAGCAATTCTATGTGTACTCCCAAGTATCGAAGGTTTAGGCAGTGGGCTTACAGCGGGCGTGTTGGGGTTGGCTAAAAAGTTCTCAGGGATCAAAGGGATATATGTTCACACAGGATTTGTACATTAGTGTTCTTATGTAGCTTAATTCACAATAGTCAAAGTCTATCATGCCAGGAATGGGGAAACAAAATATGGTAAATCCACAAAGTGATTTATTTAACTGTAAGAAGCCATGTAATATTGATACTTGTGACAATATGAGTGAGTCTTGAAAATACATTAAGTAAAAGAAGCTACACACACAAAAAAAGGTCACACAGTCTGTAATTCTGTTGCTAACAAAATCTGTAGAGCCAGCAAATCTGGGGATACAAAAGGCAGATTAGTGACTGCCAGGCACTGAGAGAAGAGATGAGGAAACAAATAGCCATGAGTTCTTGATAAACAAGAAAATATCTTATTTACAACTCAACATTAAAAAATTTGAAAATGGGTATTTCTTATCCATAGCTATAGAGCAAATGATAAAATGTTCATATATATATATATATAACTTATTTTATATACAAAATGAGAATGACACAACTCATGAATGTTTTGAAGGACTAGTAAAATCATAGTAAATTACCTCATACTTTCTAATGATATCAGATGCTTATTGACAGTATTCTTTTAAAACCCTAAAGATGAGCTCTGAGGTATTGTATGCAAGTTTTCATTTTGCAAGAAATCAAAGAGTATATTAAATAAATAGCTGGGTTCTGATTAGCGATGACTTTGGCACCAATGTTGTTGACTCTGAGTGCTTGGTAATCAAACCTTGCCATCCTCCACTACAGGCTTAATGCTTCCTGCTTTCTGTACTCCCTCTTTCCCAGGACAGAGCTGTGACCAAGAGGTGATGCTGGAGTTTGGTAATGCATTTCTGGTCTAACAGCGGAGTCATTTGCTAAGTAGAAGTTAACTGCATTTACTTCTAATCTGCTTAGGCTGTTGCAGTAACTGAAATGTTATGTAAACAGATACACTCAGAGTACACAATACTTGATGTGTAGACACACAAAATCATGTTGCAGAAATACTTTTGAAACAGGTGAGAAACTGGAAAGGAAAAGTGGGTTGAGCCTGGTGGTGTCACACCTTTAATCTCAACACTTGAGGGAAGAAGCAGACGGATCTCTGAATTCCAGGCCAGCCTGATCTACATACAGAGTGAGTTCTAGGACAGCCAGGGCTACACAGAGAAACCATGTTTCAAAAAGCAAACAAAAACCTAAAGAAGTGGGTTGAAAATTTGAAAGTATAAACACATTTTGTACTGAAAATTGAGTGTTTATTCTGCTTTCTCAAAGCAAAACCTGGAGATCACAGGCATTATGTATGAGACAAGTTAGGCCCTCTCTGTCAGAATGCTGGTAGTAAATGGCCATTTGCACACTTTATTTAAAGGAAAGTGTTTTAAGATCTGCCCATTCTGTTGTCTATTCTTTTAACTAAGAATTCCAGTCTACGAGTCAGACTGTGTGTTATATCAAACACGAGTGTTCTGATTAAGTGCTGAAGAACTGAGTCACAAGTTAGGAGCTCATGGCTCTAACACCTCTGCTTACTTACTTAGTCACCGCATCCTGGGCAAGTATATCAGACTTGGATTTTTCATGTAAATTTAAACTTAAATTCTGTTGATTGCTAATATGAAGAAGAGCAAACAGCTAGGGGGAAAGACACTTCTGTTTAGTTTCTCCTTTCCTTATATGTCTCTCTTACTCATTTATTCTTGATGTAGAGTGCTTGGAAATGAAGATATGGTATATTTTTCTTATCAGTTAAATAAAATGCTTGGAAGGTATGATTCAGTGGCAGACTTTGTCGCAAGGCCCTGGGTTCAATTTTCAGCATTGCACAGAAATAAGTAAATGAAATATTTAATGTTTTCAAATATTTACTTCTTAGCATCTAAATCAAATGCCAATTTTGGTTCAAAATCAGCAGTTGCTTTAATTGCAGTGTTTACTAAATATGAAAATCATTCTTGTTTAAAATTAATCCTCTAATCAGTTTCATACTCTATAAGAATCATTCACTACAAGTAAAATTTTGAAAACAGATGCTCAAGCTAACATTTTACCTAATGCATTTTACTTATATTACTTAGAAGTGATTGACATTAATTCTGTCTTTTTAATATAAAAGTTGAAAAGCTACATGTATTCCATACTTTCACCAATCCTGTTTATAGATCATACAGACTGTTTGCTTAGATGTCATCATTGTGCTCATCAGGACTGAGTTGTTGGGAAAACAGCCTGCAGCCTGCTCCAGGTTGAAAACAAACCATTACTTGGCATTCTCAGAGCAGTAACCGTGTCTACAGAGAAAGGTTGTTACATAACTTTCTGTGCAGGGAATTGTCAGTATTTGGTATATTTATAGTATGTTTTGTCCTGCATTTAATAGCTGCATATAAAGTCAAACTGCTACTAATAACAGCACTACTTAGAGGTGTTTATTTGAATGAACTATAAACTATTGTCAAAAGATGCCCCTTAATCTGGCAGTGGTGATGCATGCCTTTAATCACACAGTACATGGGAGGCAGAGGCAGGCAGATGTCTATGAGTTCTAGGCCGGCCTGGTCTACAGAACAAGTATTAGGACAGCCAGAACTACACTGAGAAACCCAGTCTTGGGAAGAAGGGAAAAGATGCCCCATTTATACCATTACATCAAGTCCGAAGCTTCCATTTTTTGGCATCTGGAGTATAATTCGGACAGCTGTCTCTGTCCCCAGCCACACCTATCTTTCATAACTCTTGCCTGGGAGTCTGCAATTTTCCCCCAATGCAATGGGTATTCCTGCTGTGTCTTTCACTCCTTTCCCCTCAGTGTGTAGTGTAGCACCTACCTTCCAACTGTCCATCTGGAGGCATCTACCCACCCTCAGCTGTTTGACCTTTTGCATGGTCCAGCCCTGACACTTTGGAATTGTCTCTTGAATGCTGTTGGAACTTAGCTCCATCAACACGGCCATGCATAGTTCCTGGCATTTCACTGTATGCCACAGTTACCTTGTTAAAATCCAATTCTGGACTGATCCCTGCTCGAGTCCCCATCCCTAACCTGAGCTACTCTGCCACCCCTGCCTGACTCCTCCCCTCTCCCTTCCACTTTCTGTTGTTAGACTATCTGCCTGTGCTGCTGCCTTTTCCTACCAGACAAAAGCTAGCTTGCCCTCATGGACTACCCTGATGTGCCATGGGCATGTTGGGTTCTGTTAAGGTCCCAGAGCCATCTTCTTTGATCTCCAAGCCATCTTCTCTTCACACATGCTACAGTAATTGTTCTCTGTCCATTTTACCCTCATTGCACAGATGGTTTCTTCTCTGTGAAAGGAGTCTGGATCCTTCTCCTTTGCTCCCCTCAGAGGCTGGCTGTTACAGTAAAGAAAGAGAAGCACTCCTACTAGGCATAGACGCCTCCTAATCAAGATATTCTTTTCTGTGGTTATTTTGATCCATTTATACAACTGTGAAGTAACATTTATTAATAAAATATAAACAGGTTTGATCATGAGTTTTGATTGTGTGTGAGTAATTTTGTCTTTAAACATCTTTGTCCAAACCTGCTATTTTACCTTATTTATTTAGACTTTAGACGTTCATTTTTGTCTTATTGTTTGTGATTCAGGGGAACATGAAAAGCAGAGACAGAGTTTTGCTACAACTAAGGCAATTTTTTTTTTTTTTTTTTTTTTTGCTGCATGTAGTGGGGTAATCCACTTATCCAAATATCCACATTTGACTAGTTGTGTATTGAACTTCTGAAGCTCCTCACACACATGGCTTGAGTGCCTTATTTAGCATTTCCCATATGTGTTAGTTATTCCATTTTGAAAGAAGATTGAGAAATCAAAGAAGTAAAAACAAAAAAAGGTAATGCCTGCCATTTGTTTTCCATATTAAAGTGATTTGTTTATTATTAATAATTTTTATTTTTTAATTACAGTATAATTACATCTTTCTCCTCTTCCCTTTCGACCCCCTTTTTAATTGTTGTTACGTATGTTTGTATTAAATGTTACCTGTTCAGTCTGTATCATGTTACTTGTTTTCAGGCCTCATCATTTGGTGTTGAGTAACCAATTGGTGTGTCTTCCCCAAGAAAGATGCTTTCTCCCACTCTCAATATTCCTTAGTTTCCTCAAAGTCTTTGTCTAGGGTTAAGGCTCATTAACTTTTTCCAGCCCACATTAGTGTGTCTGATGGTGTCGTCCTCGTTCAGCTCATGTTTAGGCAGCCATATTGGTGAGACTTTATGGGTGGAGCTTCTGTTTTAAGCAATCACAATCTCATAGCAAACTCTGATCCTTTAGCTCTTAGACTTTCTCAGTCTCCTCTCCTGCAGTGTTCCCTGAGCCTCAGGTGCAGGAGTTGTGTCATGGATGTATCAGTTGGAACTAGGCTCCACAGCTGTGTGTTTTGATTAGTTGCAGTTTTCTGCAATGGTCTCCAGCTGTTGCAAAGAGATGTTTCCTTAATGAGGGCTGAAGACTACTCTTAACCAGCTAGACCCTGGAGAACGATGTCTGGTTTGTCTTAAGAACAAAAGTTGAGTCCTGGTTTGATGTTACAATATTCTCCTGTGTGCTTACTTCATGCCAGATGAGTGCTGGATGTTCTGTTTTGGAATGTTTCTGTTACTAAGTTTTGTAAGGAATAAACTCCCTAGTCATTCTCCACATTGTCAGTTCCAGACAAATCAGTTTTGTCACTCTGTCCACTTCAGATGAGTGATATTTACCTTATTGCTCAGTTTTGACCTAGTGGGACAATTTATTCTTATGTTCTTTCTTTACCATCTCATGATGGCTTACGTTAGATTTCAATTAGACTTCTAGACAGAGTGCTGTTTGTAATAGATGTTGAATTTCATTTTCAAAAGAAATTGTCAAGCACCTAATAGACTTTAAGATGACATCCTACAAATTTCAGACTATATTCCATGCTCTATCAAAAATGTTCAGGAATATTAAGTTAATTTTTTTGAAAACTTACTCTTTTCCCTTTGCTACATTTTGTAAAGATTTACTTAGCTTATAATTTTCTCAATTTGGAAGTGTGTGGGAGTTTAAGGTGAGTAAAATGTCAAGGCGTAAGTTGAAAAAGAGATCTTTCAATATTAAAAACAGGTAACATTGCCTTGAAAATATTTTAAAATCTCTGTCTAAAGGACCCTCTGGGTCAGTACCACTGATACTCAGAGTTTGTACATCTTGCCATTCTGTAGGTATCATGGTTCTTGTGTCTTTGAAATATTTTGGTATGAACAACTTTTATTTTGTGGGAATAAATAATTCAAAATGAAAATTCAGTGCTGAAAAATCTTTGAGTTGTAGTTTAATGTTTCTTAGTAAAATAAGTAATTTTGCCTGCAAATTTATCTACCTAATAGGACCTTTTGAAGTCAACATTATTTGATAGCAATGTATTGTCTTCACCGTCTTCTTAGCTTCCTCTTAGTGTTCATTTACCTCTCCCAGAATCATCTCTTTTTCTTTTTTAAGTGTGTTAGTTGTGAACATTTATTTTTGGACTGAAAAATCAGACATTGTCAACCTCTCTTTTGAGTGTTTAGCCCCTTAAAATGTAATATAATTATTAGAATGTTGGGTTATGACCTACTATTTTATTCATTGTTTTTGTTTGTCTCATCTTCCTTCTCACCATCATCCCTTTCTTTTGGGAGTTAACTGGGTATTTTTTAGAGTATCATTTAAATTACACTATCAGTGTTTTAGCTAAGATTATTTGTATTGTTGTCTACAGTTATTTTAGGAATTCTGCCTTAACTTCTCAGGCAGTATTTTTAAAGATTTTGCCTACAATCAATAGAAATGTGAAAAGGATGATTGCATTTGCCCCCTTCATCCTGTAGAGTCTTTGCTGCACATGTAATGAATGCTTAGGGATCTCCCAAAGATCTGGGGTATAGTTTATACTTTTTGAGGAACTGAATTGAAAGAGACAAGGGATACATCCAAATTATACAGGCTAAATTACTTTCAACAGAGATGCAAAGACAATTTAGTAGAGAAGGTGATCTTTTCCACAAATGATGCTGTGGCAGTCAGATGTCCATAAGCCATTAATATTGGTTCATATCTCACTGCATATATAAAACTTTGCATCTTGCACTTAAATGTGTGATGTCTTTCTACGTCTAGAAGGAAACACAAGAGTTAAGTTCTGTGACCTTGTACTAGTCTAAGATTTATTAGCTACAACAACAGAAGTTTGACACATAAAGTATTTGTAAATTGGACCTTACCAAATCAAAAATGCCTAACTTTTATAAAACAACAATGAACACAAAAGTGGAATGCACTGACTGGCATAGAGTAATTGCCAGAAGCATACTCACAAAGTGCTTGTGTCCAGAATATACAAAAGATCCAAAATTCAATTGTAAAAAAGCAAACAAACAACTGCATATTATTAAAAATGAGCATATTTCATCATATACTTAATCCAAGAACATAAAAGGATGGGAGATAAATACATAAAAAGATGCCCAACATCATTAGTCACTAGGGAAACAGTTTAAAGAGGGCTGGAGAGATGGCTCAGGGGTTAAGAGCACTGGCTGCTCTTCCAGAGGATCTGGGTTTCATTCCTAGCACCCACGTGGCAGTTCATAACTGTCTATAACTACAATTCCAGGGGATCTGACACCCTCACACAGACATTCATGCAGGTAAAACCCCAAATGTACATAAAATAAAAATCAGCCGGGCATTGGTGGCACATGCCTTTAATCCCAGCACTCAGGAGGCAGAGGCAGGTGGATCTCTGAGTTCCAGGCCAGCCTGGTCTCCAGAGCGAGTGCCAGGATAGACTCCAAAGCTACACAGAGAAACCCTGTCTCAAAAAACCAAAAATAAATAAATAAATAAATAAATAAATAAATAAATAAATCTGTTTTTGAAAAAAAACTACCATGAAAAACCTCATGCCCTCTAAAATGAAAAGAATCTACAAAAGGATTGTCAAGGATAATAGACCAGCTGGGATCTGGTGCCCCACCACTAAGGGTGGAAAACACTTTTCCAGCTTCTTACAAATCTACATATACTGCTGTCATGTAATCTGGTCATCCCATTCCTGATATGTAGGAGAGAGGTGGAAGCCTGTATCCAGGTTCGTATATAGGAGAGTTTCTGTGTTGTAATAGTCAAAACTGCATACCACCCAGCCACTAGGCAGCTGACAGTCTATATGTAGAGAATACTACTGTGTAAGTAGGCCACAGTTTCAGCAGGCAAGTTGCCACTGCATAGCATGGATGGACTGCCATTGCCTGGCTTCCGATTCAGCACCTAACTATTATCACATGCTTGAGGTTCTTGTATTTTTTTATTCTGTTGTTACCAGCTTCTTAGTCAGCACAATCCAACTTATGCTGTGGTAACATACAAAACCAAGTCTCTGTGACCTAAAATAAAATTTCTTTCCCTGATGCACTGTGTTTTCTTTTTTCTGGGTTTGTTCATTCTGAGACCCAGGCTGATGAAGGAGTTTGTGACTGTTGACTAATTTAGACTCACCCAGAATAAAGGCACCGAGATGGACTTGCAAGCCAGCCCATTTCTTTTACTTGGTATTTGCTGATTTCTCATTTTAGCATGTGCTGAAATCTTTAAATGACATCAATAGCTAGAATTTTCTTTAATCCTTGTACAAAAATATATGTAAATGTCATTTAGATTTTATTCACTGTAGAAATTCTTTTTAGGTAGGGATCATATTCCTGTGAGTTGGACAAGGAACCTGGGATATAGAAAGGGTGAGTTGGTAATAGACACACAGCAGTAGAACTGAGCTGTAGTGGAACCTAAGAAAAAACTTAAACCATTTAATTTACACTTTTTAAAAATTTTGTCAGTCTCTTCAACAGGCCACGTCTGAGAGGTGTCTCATACTCCCTGTTGTCAGTGGCTGGAACATGATGGATCACACAGGGGCCATAGACACAGAGGAAGAGCTGGGTCCTCTAGCCCACCTTGCACCAAGTCCTCAAAGTGAGGCTGTGGCTCATGAATTCCAGGAGCTCTCTCTACAGTCCAGTCAGCACTTACCCCCTCTGAACGAACGGAAGAACGGTGAGTGTTTGAGCTGCATGTGGGTCTTTTATCTTGGGGGTCACCCTCTTTGTGAGTCTAGCTAATTCCCACTTATGAGTGATGCTTTATCATTTACACTGGCAGTTCCCACTGGGGACAATTTCCCAGAGGTACAAGATAGTTCCTAAGAAGGGGCAGTATTTCACTTCCCATCTGCTTCTTTGCTTGTGTGACCAGTAACTGTCTGCACTAGGAAGACCTTTTCCTGGAAAGGCATTGTGAAGGTGCTGATGCCAAAGAAGTAGGTAATGGCCATGACCTCCTCCCTTTTGCCATCTTAAGTGTATTAGAACTTAATTTCAGAGATGGTAAGAGTTAGCTACCTCAGTGAAAGCAAGAACTTCATGAGTTTTTAATACTAATGGGCACAGGATGACCTAGGTTCTATTTGGAGCCAGTTCATTCTTATATACAGAGTGAATATTTTCTACCCAGTTCTTAACAATGTGGCAAATTCTCATTAATGACAGAAGGCATCCCAGAGTCCCTAGAAAACAATACTAATAAATATAGATTAGATACACTTAGTTCTAATACACTGTAATACACTTCAAATATAAACACAGTGTGATGTTCAAAGAACATGTTGATCATGCCAAGGCAGAACCCAGAACTTCAAGTGGGTTTATCCTGCTGTCAGAGTTCTCCTGTGTTTACCTTTACAAGTACATTTTTAAAATTACAGTTTTAAAGGTAAGAAGAAATCAAATGATTTTCCTGCAGAACGTTTCCCATCACCCTAGTAGGATTCTAGGGCCTGAATGTGTCCCAGTCAGGCTCACTGACTTCTCCTTGCTAAGGACCATGAGTAATTTTGAGTCTTTTACCACAGGCTTTGGCATGAAGTTTTGGTGCCTTCTTTTAAGAATCATGTAGTTTTGTGTCCTAAATCTGTTAGGTTCTGCCCTCGACCATCTCAGCTTAAGCAACACATACACTTGGTTCAGAAAGAGCCTGAGTCACCAAGAGCCTGGCTTTACTGTGGACAATCATTGAGACAAATATATTTACTCAGAAATGGCAATCAGGTTGCACGGTATCCCTAGACCAGTTTCATGTCCCAAGGATTTGAGTTATATTTGGTATAAAATCAGAAGGTCACAACCTGGCCCTATGTAGCAGAGGAGGAAACACACAGGAAGCGGGTACACCATAGTCATATAGTTTATGTAAGTAGGCATGTTGTCTTACAGATGTTCATGTAGATGCCTGGGTGTAAGGTGCATATATACAACAGGGGAGCCCTTAAACACTGGGACTTTGTTATTTTGGAACCCAGAACCTTGTCCATGCTGGATAAACACTCTATCCCTGAAATACAATCCCTTCCTGTGTGTGTCATTAGCGAGATAGGTAAAAGGGTAACATGATTAATTTACAGCTTTATTTTGTGAAATAATGCAATCATTTGTATTGTTCTCTCTACTCTCATAGTTACTAAAGCCATCCTGACCAAACTCTGTGACTATGTGATTAGTGTTTTATCAACCCACATTTATATGTTGAACTGTCATTTCCAGGATACATCTTCATTTCTGTCACTCTGAGTTCCAACAGCTCTTAAAATCCATATGTGATCCAGCACTGAAATTCTATGCTGAATCCTAAGCACCACTCATGAAATAGTAGGACTGGTTTTCTACAGTTGTCTCATATTCATGATCTTTGTGACATAATCATTTATGTTTGATTTGTCCGTTGTAATCTTGTGCAGATGTGAACTTCTGTTTTAGAATAAACCTACTTTGTGTTCCATTTTCAAGCCAAATGCACATTGTTTAGCTGTTCTGAGAACACAGGAAGAGTATGTTGGCCTCCAGTCTACCCTTTGCCTGCCTAGTTGTATCCCAGAATCAACAACTTTTACTAGAGTCCTTTCTGAGAGAAAATATTTGACTATTTTTAAAAGTAGTTTTAAAACACTTTTTTTGTAACAACAATGTTGTTATTTGAGATTATAGCTTAGAAATAAGTAATGTTTTGATTTTTTTTTGATTATCACTATAGTGATTCCATAATCATAAGATTAATTTTGAATGAAGTGGGCTTTTCAGCCATTGTGCTTTCTGCAAGAGTAATTTCTAGTCAGTGTTAAGCCATGGAAGACCATCGTACAATGAGGTACCATCTAAAGATTCAAACAGGAGCTGGCTCCCTTTTCTAAGGGATGACTGTGGGAAGATTGAAATGTTCGGGCGTGTATTCTAACTTCAGGCTCATAGCGTCTGCCTGCTTTACATACATATTCCAAATTGTGTAAGGGATCTTTGTGTACACCATATCAGAAATGTAGGATTTTAGGGAGTTATTAGTTAAGAGATAAAATAAAAACCCGAGTCCGGAGGAGTGAGTTGCAGTGGTGTATAGTGACTGTGGTTATAATGATATATGGCATTCCTGAGAGAATGTAAGCGTCCTTACTACAGAGACAGTGTGATATAAGGCTTCATTCAGCTACCCATAGAGTGTGCATATTTCAAAACATCATTATATGTATATATTATAAATACATACCATTTTGTACAATTAAAATGTTAAGTAAAAAGAAATCTGGTGTGTGTGTGTGTGTGTGTGTGTGTGTGTGTGTGTGTGTGTGTGTGTGTGTAATAAAGATAGATGACAGACTCTAACTTGCTTTCTTTGATGTTTTCATGTATGTTGTTCATATTTTTAGCTCTTCATAGTCTTGTGTTTAAAATATCAAATGGAGGTATTGGTCTCAAATCCACTTACAAAGTATTGTGTAACCACTATAAAAGCATCACATTCACATGTCCCTGCTTGTGTGTTTTGTTGTTATTCTTAAGTATATAACTTTTCTCAATGATGCTGCATTCTTTTCTGTTGGAAAAATTATAGGTAGTTCAGTTGGTGATTAGTAATTAGAAGGGTTATGTCATCACAGCTAATAATTCAGCTCTGTGAGCAGATGGCTTCACATTTTGGTAGTGATTCCAGTATCTTCCCTCATATATTATTTTTAGAAATATTTTTGTTATTCCATTAGTTGAGTGGCAGAATGTTCCCACTCTGGAGTAAATATGGAAGATGTTCAGCACAAATACACTAGATTTTTTTCTTTATGTTTGAGTGTTGCTAAAATTACAGCTACTAATATCTCAATAAGGCAATCATTTAGGTAGTTATCTTTTCTACGTGGACCCTGTAAAGGAAAGTAGATACATAGATACTCATAAGCTGTGTTTCTTTATGAAAACAGGCCATCCACAAAACACCAAGCCTCATTCTGTCATAACACACCAGTTAGCCCCATCTTATTTCTATATTTATGTTGGCCTTTCATATTCAGTAGGAAAAGCTTAGGTGGTTTGCGGGATGGGAAGGCAGGACAGCTGCAGAGGTATCAGGCATTGCCAGCGTTCCTGCAGAGAAGCCTGGGTAGCTGGCTGTGGTAAAGAGCTGTACACTCTCCAGAGCATCCTGAGTGTTTTGGAGTGAGACTCTCTGCCCTTCACACAGCCTCAGGCTCACCTTCAGTAACCCAGTAGCAGTGAGACAGTGCCTGCCGCCTGCCTGTCCCAAAAGACTTTTGTCTGTGGCCTACCACCTCTCATCTGAAGCATTTGCTGTGAAATAGCATGTGTGCAGTCCTAGTAAGGAGACATTTTCTTTTTCTTTTCTATTTTTTTATTTAAATTTTTTAATTACCACTCATATTTACATATCCATCCCCCCATTCCCTCACCCTCCCATCCTCCCATGTTCCCTACAACCCCCCCCCAACCTATCCCCCAACTCCTCCCCAGGGACAGTGAGGCCCTCCACCAGGAACCTTCAAAGTCTGTCATAACATTTGAGGGAGGGCCCAGGCCTTCCTTGCTGTATCTGGGCTGCAATAGTATCCCTCCATAGGGAATGGGTTCCCAAAGTCCATTTGTGCTCTAGGGTTAAAGACTGGCTCCACTGTTAGAGGTCTCACAGGCTGCCCTGGCCTCCTAACTGGTACCCACATTCAGAGGGCTTGGTTCAGTCCAATGCTGTTTCCGCAGCATTATGACTAAAGTCTCCATGCTCTCACTAGGTCAGGTCCACTGTTTGGGCAGAGACATTTCTTTTTCAGATATTCAGATCATTGGTTATCATAGTTAAGGGACTTCAGCTTACAGACTCATCTGATTTTTTTTTTTAGAGTTTTTTTCCTTCCATTAAATTTGTACAGTGAAAAACTTAGACCCTCTTTTGCCTTGTTCATTAATGACCCCTTATTAGAGAAAAAATGGCATATTCAAAAGTTGGTTGCACATAAGGAAACACAGAGCTCTTGGCTTTGGACTCAGCACAGGGCTTTATGCAGGGAACTTTCCAAACTGTGGCACCAAGCCAAAGGTAGCCACTTGCCTTGCACCTCAGTGAATAATTGCCTCTGTTCATAATTGTTCTGTTCTTTGCATTTTCTCTGAGAACATTTCTCCACCCCTCATTAACCTGTTGGTCCAGGTATTTGGAAATGTACAAAGGTAATAGACATTGTTCTTGGACAAACTCTGCTCCTCAGACTGCACATGAGCTGGCACAGTTGAACGGAAATGTGAGGGGATAGGCAGTTCTGTCTCCAGAGTCAGAAGCCACAGAACTCTGAGAGCAGCACATTGGGGCTGATGCTGTTCCTGTTCTTTTGTACTGGAGACAACAGCAGTGCATCATTTTCTGTGAAACTCCCCTGGTCACTTTCCTGTTGGCGTCCAGGATCCAAGTGCTTGCTGTGACTCTTCAGGGTGTTGCTAAACTGTCTGAAGAATTTTGATCATTTGTTTTTCCTCAGGAGTCAGACTCAGAAAATTACTGTGTATTTCTAATATTCCTTGGTCAAGTTTATTAATTTTTTCAATCAGCCTTATGACTTAGACTAGACACAAAAACTCCAAAAACAAACTCAAGAATGACACCTGCAAGTGAACTTCTTCAGTGGTTGTGGCAGATGATGGTGTTTGTGAACAGTGTGTTTCCTGACTCCTTCAGAAGGAAAAAGAAGCCTCATAAGCCCCTAAGGTGAGGCACTCTCTTTCATAATGGCCTGTAGTCGCCTATTGAATAACTTGTTTTGTTTCACAATGTTAGTAGGCACCTAAAACCTGTCTGCCCTCTTTTTTCTACTCCGGATTTCTTCAGACAGTTGTTGGTAAGGATTTAGTTTGCTTTTGTGTGTTGCTAAACACACCCTTATAGTATATGCCTGGTGGGAGGGAGCGGGAAAGGACCCTTTTCCACACCTCTGAGCTGGGCATGAATCTTGTCTGGTATAGCAAGTACAAGGCCAGAATGCTCGTAATGCTCATCCATATACATTTTAGGGGATACTGGGGCCCTGACACCTCATTCGGAGTCATTTGGTGTCTCTTAGACAAATGCCCCTGGAGCATCGGTGATTACCTGTATTAACAGGGCCACTTAGCAAATAGTAGTAATTAGCAGTTTACTTTAAGCTACCATTGAAACCACATTATCATAACATACAGAAATGCCTAACCTAACACTTTAAAATGCTTTTCTAGGTACTAGATTCAAGAATGATTTTCTTAAAGTTAGATTCTACTGTATGTTTTATTAGACATTGTACTGGTGAATAGTGAACTTACTTGTGAAGGAGGAGTTGCTGTCCCTCAGAGAGCATCAAGGAAGAGAAAAAGACATCAGAAACTTGTACTCTGCCATACCTGTGAAGATCCTGTTAAATAGAGGGAGGGTATTGGGAAACATGCCCCCATGAGTATTTTTATTCAGTGTCATTTAGTTTATACTATTGTAGCAGAAAGCAACATGATGAATGAGAACGAATGAATTGGAATTTTCTCTTTGTTTTTCTGACGCCTTTAACCATGCTCTTGGCTCTCCTGCCTCTCTGCTGCCCTCGCTGTTATTAACAGGAAGTATAGTCTTTGGGGAGTCAGGACTCCAGCTTCCTCTGCCGGCTCAGTCTGTGAGCACGGGTAAGTCCGAGAAGCGCTCTGTGTCACAGTGTACCCATCACAGCATCTGTCTGCAGCTTCAGCCACATGTTCCCCCCACCCCTGCCCTTTCTCATCACATCATGTACTCCTTTATCTCATTTTCACTTTTGTCTTATGTTCTTCAGTGGGCAACAGAATCATAAATACGCTTCCATCGCAGCCAACTGATGACTTTTCCATAGATCCAGAGTAGTCATGTGTCATGTTATTAAACATACATATGAGCTCTTTGTTAGTCAAATGCTCCTCTTTGTCAAAAGGAAAGAGAAATTGACTTGATGGATGCTATTTTTAAAATAATATGTCTACTTTAGAACATGCAGTATTTCTTCCTATGGCTCTCAGAGGTTGGCCAGGTATGTGTTATGTGTTGATGGTGTAATCAATCTGTCAGTTTAAAAGGGACTATTTCACTTTTTTTTTAAGTTCAAATGATCGATGTTCTTTTCTTGTCATGTATGTTGCTGTTTTTCATTGAGAGTGCTAATATCTTTATTCACCATCTTAGAATTTTGGTGTGTGACCTTGTGTTTAATAAGGTAAGGGGGGTTGGGCTTGCAGGCTGCATTTAGACACTGCTAATGTTTGGATGGTTTTCATGCTGTTGATTGGAATAGACACCATCATCCTGACAAGGCAATTAAGATACTGATTGAGCAGCCAGCTAGCTAGCCTCTCCCAAGGTGTTGAAAATTGGTATTCCAAAGATATAAATAAAGATACGTTTTTATTTTTCATTCATTCATTTATTTATGTGTATGAGTGTGTACACACTTGTGCTTATGCCATGTAAAGGCAGAGTAGTTCTGAGGATTGAACTCAAGTTATCAGGCTTGGCATTACATACCTTGACCGGCTGAGTCATCTCACTGGCTACTAAAAGATATTTTTAAAAAATATTATTAGCAAACATTTATTGAGATTACCATTGTGTGCCTTGCTCTAAAATAATTTTTAGATTTCCAGACTCTAGTGCAGGGTCAGCAATTCAGAGTTCAGTGTAGTCCTGTGAAACTGTTGGGCACATAGGTCTCTAAAAGCAGCTCCCCTGGCTGTATGCAGACAAGCAGTGTAGAGATGATTCTTGAAGAATGTCACACTGCATGCTCACACTGCATGCATGATGAGCAGGAATCTCCAAGGAGCATCACAAGGGTGGTTAAGGACACCAACAGGGCCTAGCTGGATTATTACTTAGCTCTGCGTTTTCCTCTGTCTGCCTGTTTTCCACCTGCAGATTGGGGGCCATGTAGGGTTGCTCTGACAGGAGAGGAAGTGAATCTCATAGTGTTTAAAACAGTACAGAATTAGTGTAGATGCCTAGAGAGTCTGGTGTCTCTGTTCATGAGAAATGGATATCCTTTTTATAGGTTTCCCCCAGTGATGTTTTGTGATTTGATGGGTTTGTTTCTGTTTTCATTTTTAGTAGTCCCAGTAATTTTTGCTTCCTGTTTCCACAATTATTTCTTTTTAAAGAAAATAAAATGTCACACAGCTTCTTTCTGCCACGTATATACCTTCACAACACTGACAAGCAGCTTATCTGTTGAGCCCTGAGAAGGCCAAAGCAGTGGGTATAGGTTTCCCATGAAGTTGTCTCTCGTGGGTCCTGCCAGTTCCCACAATCCTAGCATTCCCTGGGCATCAGTCAGTGTCTACAAGGAAGGACTTTAAGATTGTGAAGCATGTGAAAAGACAAATAGGCCAACACTTGGGCTCTCTAGGGACTCTGCCCTCCAGAACAGACTCCAAGCTGACATTTTCACAGGCTACTTGCAGGAGTTTCCAGTAGGGCGGGTCCAGTCAGCAGGCCGCCTGAACACGGCCTCCATCACCGAGAGTTGGTGTGCAGCTCCCGGTGTTCTTGTGCTGATATTAAGTTAGATGTGGCTGCTGAGATGCCGAAGGCTTATGATGTGAATGGCCAGTGCTTGGCAGAAGATGTTGGGTATGATGAAGTAACAAAGTGGCAGTTTGTGTTTAAGGAGGGTTCTTGTTCTAGGTTGTCATCTAAACTTTTTTTCACTTTAGTTACAGGAAACCTCTGGAATAATCACATCTCAGACTTTTTCATTATGACTTGATCATTTAACAAAGAAATTAGATTAGATTCAGAAATGACCTGTTAAAAAATAAACAATGGATATTAAGAACATGTTTATGTTGTTGTGACTTGTTTCCCAGTGACCTTTGAAAATGCACAAAAGCAGAGACACTTAGTCACTTAGAATGTTCTGGAAGATCTTCCGGTGACAGCACCTGTTTAGCCTGATGCTTTATGTTAAGGAAAGGGGCTGCAAATTGTTTTTATTTGGGTCCTTTATGTTACTTTATTGTGTGCTATCATACTTTTAAGAAAAGTGTGTGTGTGTGTGTGTGTGTGTGTGTGTGTGTGTGTGTGTGTGTGTGTGTGTGTAGAGCAGGACCCAAGGGATTTGGAGGGTGAATTACTTAAGGAAATAGGTGATTAAGATTGATTGATTGGGTCTATACTTGGCTTTAAATGCTAAAAGTCCTGGGGCTATCCCAGTGGAAGTCTGGGTGGCATGTCTGCAATTCTAGAGGTGGACAGGATTCCACACTGGAGAGGTGATTTATCAGGGGTGGGAAGTGTTGTTCTTAGAGTTTTTTGCTTTTGTTTTGTTTTGTTTTGTTTTTTCAGTGAAGCTACAGAATTCAACTGTTAAAAGTATCCTACACAAAGCCCAGAGGTGGGGGAGTGTGACACATGCATTTAATCCCAGCACTGGAGAGGCTGTGAGCTTGGATCTCTGTGAGCTTGAGGCCAGCCTGGTCTGCAGAGTAAGTTCCAGGACAGTCAAGGCTACACAGAGATACCCTGTCTTGAAAAAACAACAAATTAGAAATTTATGATCCCAGATCCATTACTGTTGTCATATGTTTTGAATGATTTCCATTACTGTTGTCATATGTTTTGAATGATTTTTTTTTAAAAGGAAACAAGAAAGTAGACCATGTATGTTCTCAACCAAGTCCCTTCAGATTGGCAGTAGGAATAAAATATATTTTATCTTAGTCTCTTGGGAATCCGGGATGTTTTACATGTCCCTAGTTTTGGTTCTAGCTATTACAAATAATGCTGCTATGAACGTTGTCAGCAAGTGTCCTTATGGTATGATTGAGCATCCTTTAGGTGTATGCCCAAGAGTGGTATCACTGGGTATTATTTTCAGGTGTGTTACTTTTGTTTATGCTACATTTGTTTGACTCAGTGTTCAGTGACATTCATAATTTAGGTACAAAGTGGCACTAATACCACCCAGTAAAATAGTACTTTCTCATGGCTCCTCAGCCTCCAACTGAGACTGTGTAGAGTGTATGTTTTCCCTATTATAGTTTTATCCCAACAAGTTCCATTTTTCCTTCTTGCTCTCTCAGTTTCCCTCAATAGAGCCATCTTTTCCTGTTGAATACTGTTTCAGTCATGGCAGTTGTTATTCTTTTCTGACATTCTGTGTCTTTTATGTGAATTTGTCTCCTGTGGAATGAGTTGTATTTCATTGAAGGAGTTTGAGTTGGGTGTGGTGGCTCACACTTTCAATCCCAGCACTTGGGAGGCAGTGGCAGGAGGATCTCTGAGTTCAAAGCCAGTCTGATCTACACAACAAGTTTCATGACAGCCCTATCTCAAACAAAACAAAACAAACAAACAAAAAGCAGAAGTCATTGAAGGAGTTGCATTTCCCTGCTTCCTGGAAATGGACTGTAGCTGTTATTGGTTGTAACACTGTGAGTATTTCCAGGCTGTGTCCAGGTTTGCGTTTTGCTGTCTTCCTTTTTAAAACACTGGCTTTTGGCATGGTAGATCTTGAGTAGCTTTTAGATCACTTCAAAGCTTTCCTTAAGTTTTGCCTGTGATGATCTAGGGGTGCATTTTTGTTGGGGACAGTGCTTTAATGACCAGGACTCAACCTACTTTGATCTCCTTTGGCATCTCTGCTGTTTCCCTTATGGCTGCCCCAGGGAGAGCTTTCCACTCTGGCTGTTTGGAGCATGTGTGCTATGGGGATACTTAAAGCTGGTCATTTCTTACCCAGTCTTGTGAGATTTTAGTTCATTGCATAAAGCCCTATCCTCAGCAGAGACATCAGGGCACCACAAACAGGCTTCTGGACTCTGTCAGCACAAGTCTTCCTTTGGAGAAACTTCCCCTACAGTGCCCAAGGTGCCTTACCCTCCTGAGCTCTGGGCCCTGACACCACAGCCCTTGTTTCCCAGTATATGTGAGCAAATGCCTCATGTACATGTTGGATTTCCTACTTTCTCATCACAGGAAGTGAAGTCCAGTGCTTATCACTCCAGTATGGCAAAATCTATGGGGTCTGGAATTGGCATTTTAGCCTGAGGTCTGTGCTCTGTCCTATGGGATGTGTGGGGCTGAGCTTTCTGATCAGACTACAGCAGCAGTGGCATCTCAGTGCTGGTTACTGGTGCTTTGGGGCAGTGATTGGCTAAAACCAAGTTGTTGATGAAAGAATAAAGAGAGTAGCCTTGCGTGTCTCAGCTGGCAAGAGCAGCCAGCAGGTTCATCATCACAACACTCCTGAGCCTTGTGGGTCTCCTGGTACCAGTGGCAGAGCTGCTTACTTGCAGAAGTTCCTTTCTTTTCTAAGCATCATGGAGGAAAGGTTTCTCAGGCTGGCAGAATCTATTCTTCATTAATAAAGAACTAATTACATACTGTTTTCTCCATTAAAATATCATTTTGCCTCAATATTTGAATTAGATTCAACTTGGCAGAAGAGTCAGCTTAAAGATAACCAGTGGGTGTGCTTCTCCTCACAGGTGTATCAAATGGGGGTTTTCTTGTCAGGCCATCTAGATTCTACCAAGAGAAAACAAGGAGTAAAATTATAAATTTATCTTGAATGCACACTCTCCCACCATCCCCCACCTGACCCAAGGAAATCTTCCACCTGGAAGAAAGCCAGGGGTGGAGTAGCAGGCTTTGTTTGTCAGTTGACAACAGGCATACTACCTACTCCTGTCTCCTCCTTCCTCTCCCTCACCCTTCTTCCTTTTCTTCTTTTTGTCTTTGTGATTTTGAGATAGACTCTGACTAGTCTCTTTAATTAAATGCCGGTGCTCATACAAGTATATATTGTATATTAAATACAAGCACCAGAGCTGTCTCCCCTCTCTTTTTATACCCTTCTTGCCTCTTTCAGTCCCCTTTGTTCCCTAGACAGTTCCTCGTACAGGATTCTATGCACCTCTGTGAAATCTAGGACCCATCAATGAGAGACAGTAAACAATATTTGTCATTTTGATACAGGCTTAATTTGCTTAACCTGTTATATCTAGTCTTGTTCTGTGTGCCTAGACTTCCCAAGTTCTTAGATGACAGAAACAGTCCACCATGCCCATTTCTTTGTTACAGTATGTATTCCTCATAATGTACACATAAGGCTATTGTATCAGTGAGGAAAAAGAACCTTAAAAACATATTGTGGAATATCAGGGATTTGGTAGTAATTACTCTATTATGATGTGGGTGGGGATTCTACTTAGAGTTGATCAAGTTGACTTTCCACAGTTCATCATGGATTGTCATTCTTTACTGATGTACAAAAGCTTTAAGGAAAAAAAAATATGTTGTTACATACTTGGAACAAGGAGATGGAAAAAAAATAGGGTATCATTATGATCACTTGGTCACACTGCTCAACCCCTATCTCAGCATAATCCCAACACTGACCGGACTTTCCGTGGTCTGGCCCCCAAAGGCTGTGCCCCAGTTTATCATTGGTCTGTTGGATTAAGATCCACACCTCAGCTCAGGCTGTCATCACTCCCCACATGTGCTACTATGACCCCATCTCACATGGAGCCAGAGCAGTTGAAAGACAGCAGAGAGTATTTGATAGCAGGCCAAGTGTACTAGGCATCCATATCAAAATGCACTAGAAATGGAGATGAACCACCTAGAGTAGGTGAACATCACCATCAAGGAGTTAGTGAGACCAGGTGGTACTCAGTAGGTCCAGGAAACCTGCTGCTAATGCAAGAAGCCAAATAAAGTAGAATGAAATTAGAATCTGCTCTTCATTGACACTTGGAATTGTCGTCAAAGGGGTTTCATAACATAGAATTCTTATTAACCCATATATTAAGCATGTGAGTTTGGTTTTGGTTTTGGTTTTGTTTGTAACTTGTTTTGAGACAAGGTGTCACTGTGTAGCCCAGGCTGGTCTAGAACTAGACATCCCCCTTCCTTAGCCTCCCAAGTGCCGACATTGCAGGTATGGCTGCCACTCATAGCAGATCATTTAAATTAAGGGGTTAGTTGGTGTGATGTGCTGATGCAGGGTATTTTCAAAAAGAGGTTCTATCTCCATACTGTACCCTTTCAGAAGCATGACATATATCCTGGAGAACATAGGAAACACCAGAGGTGTCAAGGATGTGAAACAGGTGTTGGGCATGTGAACTAGTATAACTTTTAAAAAAGTGCCATTCACAACCAGCATGAGAATCCCACTACTAAATATGTTCTCAATGAAAATACATCTGTACTTTGTGCTCAAGATGAGATTGTAGTTTGAAATTATACAAGTAGCCTTCTTGTAATCACTGTCATCAGTGTCTAATCCCTAGTCTCCTACAAGAAAAGAAATTACCCAGATGCACATTTATACCTAAATTGGCCAAATAGTGGCAAGGACAGCATTAAAAATGAGCATTCAGGGCTAGTGAAATGGCTGTTAGAAAAGGTACTTGTCACCAAACCTGGGGAACTGAGATCCATCCCCAGAAGTTATGTGGTGGGAAGAGAGAACTGACTCCCATGACATTATCATATACCCACCAAATAAATAAATGTAAAGAAAAATAATGAACAGTGAGCAGAGTGCCCACTGAACAAATCCATGAACTATGTAGCCAAGGATGAGCTCCTGATCCTCCACCTCTCAAGTGCTGGGATTATAGACATGGGCTATCACACCAAGCACACTGAGCTTATAAAGAGATTTTTGTTTTATGTTATAAATGTATATGTGCATTTATAAAGTGTCCGTGGAGGTCAGAGAGGTCGTCAGATCCCCTGTAGCTGGAGCTTCAGTCCTCTGCAAGAGCAGTCTACATTCATAACTACTGAGCCGTCTCTCCAGCCCCAACATTATACTTTAAAAAAAAACAATATCTCCATTTCTTTTTAATTTCACCAGTAAAGCAAGTATCAAGAGGGCCAAGAAGAGTCCTGTCTTTGCTGACTGACAGCACTTGTGCCTGGAGCTTTCCTTCAGTGTCCCAGGCATCCTCCCAAGCAGTCTGTAAAAGTGGATCGAAATTATCCTTGAAGTTCGAGTAAAGAACTAAGAGGAACTGCAGTTTGAGAGATTTGGAATCTTACACGTCTAAAAGTGTGCAGTGAGCAGGGTCTGAGAACAGGTCTTCATGACTCCCAAGTTCCGTGATAAAGCATGCCTCCTTTCTCAGAGCAGACTTGTTTTTTATTGGGATTATGTTTGATTCTGGGTGAGGATTAAGGGGGACAAAACAAAAAGGCTAACAGTGGTATTTGGCTTGAGATATTAGCATGTCCTCCTGTGTGAAAAAGGCAAGTGTGTGGTATTCCTGGTTCCCAGAAATAGTTTCCAGTAGGAATGTTGTGAACCTGTTGTGAGATTCCTCTAAGCTAGGAGTGCATCTCACAATAGGGTCTAATTACTTGATGTATGGCTTCAAAGTCCTGGCTGCCCTGAAGATAAATCTTGTGGCTGAGTAGCCTAAAAGCCTTGAGAACGCACTTTAAGACTGTTCTTCCCTCTTTGCACCATTTGTGATGCTCCTCTGCATCTCTGATCTTCCTGATGCACCTGTGTGCATATTTTCTCCAGAAACACAGGAATTGGGAGAACCATAAGTATTCTATCCTTGCTGACCTTAGGTTCTGCACCAGTTGCTTTCCTTCACTGTCCTGGGCATCCTCCCAAACATACACCACTCCTGTCCATAGTGCTTCCATGGTTCCAGGCTGTCTTTAGCCAAAAATCAAACATGTTACAGGACTGCAAATGCTATCATGCCTGAACTTGTTTGCACAGCTCTCCAGCCTTCTTTCATGCTTTCCTGTACCCAGCACTGAAGTCTTGTGTAACTACCAACTCTAACTCATAGTAATTCAGTCTTGGCATTTCCCCCTTTTCATGTGTGTTCTGCCTTCCCATCCCAGCCTTCTCACCCCTATGCTTCTGTTTGCAAGGTACTGTCCTCCAACACTCTTACTTTGTTTTGTCCAACTAGATGACTGAATAAATCTAGCCACTTTGCCTCCATGTCACACCTGAATTTGTGATCACTTTTCTAGAGCCTCCATGTGGGTCCTAGGAATCAAACCCTGGTCCTCTGAAAGAGTAGCCAGTGTTCTCGTCTACCGAGTCATCTCTTCAGCTCTGTGTTTAGTTTGTTTTGTCTGTATTTGCTTTGAGGGTGAGTCTTGAAGTCTTGGTTTTAGTGAACCTGTTGCCTCAGCCTCCTGAGTAGTGGGGACTGAAGGCATTTGTCATCCAGGCCTGCTCTAAAACCTTGTTTTGAAATGATTACAGGATGGTTATGGGAATGGTACAAAGAATCCGTGCTGTTACATTATCTTGTTCTTTCCATCTGGATTTTTCTCTGAACCACATGAAAGTAGGTTCCTGATGTGATGTTTTAGTGCTAGACACTTAGGTATGTGCTTACTAAAAATACAGGTACTGTCTTATGTGGCCACAGTGTTAAAATGAGAATGTGACATTGATTCACTACTGGTAACTAACATTGGACACCTCTCAGGTCCCCCAGTTGATTCAGCCATAGCCTTTGTAGAAGAAGAAATAAGAATATGCCTTTCTTGTTTTGTGCTCTAGTCCAGGGTCATGTTCCAGTTCCAGGTCTCCACTTCTCCTTTAAGATGGAACCTTTCTGTACTCTTTTTTTCTCGTCTTCTGTGACATCTTTGAAGATATTGGTCAGTTATTTTGTGGAATGACCTTTAGTTGGGGCTTGAGTCCTGGCACCCAAGAGGTGACGATTTGATTAGGCTGTATGCTCTAGCAGCCACCAAGCTGGGGAGTCATGTTTCCCATTCATTGGATGGGAAGGTATGGCATGCCATTTGTTTGGCCAATTCAGGTTACCTTTGGGTTTAACAGTGGTAATCTTATTATTTTTTCTATTTAAGCTTTCATGATAATGTCTGTGGAGAAAAATGCTGGCACTATCTGAATATCTTATTGTTGTTATTGACTTCAGAGTGGTGTTTTTCTGTTTCTGTCATTCTCTGCATAGATTAGATGGTATCCTACTTTAATTACAAGCTTCCCTTCCCATCTCTTCATCACCTTCTCATTCATCCTTTATTTCAGCATGAAACCATGGACTGTATAGCTATAAACTATTAACATTACTTAATTTAATGCTAAAATGATCTGAATTAGTCAGTGCAGATCCTTCAGGCTGGCCCCTGTTGCTGTGATAAGACTTGTCATTCTGCAAGCACCTGTTTGCCCTCTGGACAGGATGCTCCAGGTTCAATTCATGCTTCTCTGCACCAACCCTGAAGTAAGCCATTCTTTAAAAATATGTTCTTTGTAGACAAGATTCAGAAGTAGGTGTGTTTACTGTTGCTTCTCACTGCTTCTAGATCTCTTAAGTGATCAGGGTAGAACCAGACCTCATACATACCTGTTTCTATCTGTCACTGCTAAACCCTGGCATCCTCATGAGGTCTCTGCCCTAGCATTACAGGCTTCACTTAGCCTTCCCCCTTTCTGTATTTGTAACTCTCTTCTCTGATAGTCAGAAACAGACCCCCATTATCAAATATCTTTTCAATATTTTTATTATTTTTCATTTTAAACATTTATTAATTGTACACAATACTGGATTCTATTATTCCACACATGTATATAATGTATTTTGATTATCTTCAACCTCCTGTAATCATATCCTGCTCCCCTTCCCACGGTTCCTCTTTTATCTCCCAAGCCTTCCTTCTACTTTCATATATTAACTCTTTTGTTTTCTATATTGCTGTTGCATGTATACATATATATAAATTTTGTGTGTGTGTGTGTGTGTGTGTGTGTGTGTGTGTGTGTGTGTGTGTGTGTGTGTGTGTGTGTGTGTGCATACGCACACAACTTGCTAAGTTCACGTAGTGTGTATGATTTTAGGGCTTACCACTTAGTATTGGATAACTGATTAGGGGCTCATCCTTGGAGAAAACTGATTCTCCCTGTTTCAGTAGTCAGTAATAGTCTGTAGCTCTTCATGGGGGTAGGAGAGGGGTTATGAGATTTCCCCCATCTACATTGGCATGTCATTGTTTGAATCTTATTGAGGTAGCTTGATTATTGAGACTTCATGGCTATAGCTTCCCTGTCATATATGTCATAGTAGATCTATTCCTCTGGCTTTTACAGTCTCTACCCTCTATTCTGAGATGTTCCCTGAGCCTTAAGAGGAGGCATAGGCTGTGTTGTAGATGTATTATTTGGGCTGGACATCTCTAGTGTGGTTCACAGTCTGGTTACCAGTTGTGGATTTCTGTAATTGTCTCTGAACTGTGAAAAAGAAGCTTCTCTGATAAATGGTGAGGACTACATTTATCTGAGGGCATAGAGGTAAATAAATGTTTAGAATGCAGTTAGAAATTATACTAATTTAGGAAGGTAGCAGTTCCACAACCTCACCAGTCATGAGTAGCTGGCTAGGTTTATAGTACTTGGCATCACTTCCCTCTTGTTGAGCCGGCCTTAAGTTCAAGATCTAAGTGCCATTATTACATCTTTAGGGGTGTTTTGCTGTGCTGGTCATTGTGTTTTGCAGGTGTCACAGCTGGGTAGAATTACTGATTTTCTCCCTTGGCAGCTTGCTGAGCACCTTCCAGTTCTTAGAGCAGAGGCTTCCAGGTCAGTTCTAGGTCAGATCCTATGAGTTCTTTGTTCAAAGTCTATGGCTTCTTTAGCAATAGGGACTTAACTTCAGATTCTGGGAGGCAAAGGGTAATGGCAGTAGTCTGTGTTGTGTTGAGGTCTTGGCCTTATCTGACCAACAACTTGAAAGGAGTTTTCTCCTACCTGTTACTGGGGGAAGCATAATCACCCCTATTGATATAGCTTCATTTAAACTGTATTATGTATGTATGTATGTATGATGCATGTATGTATGTATGTATGTATGATACAAAATGTATTTTAGGTAAGTATAAAATGATTCCCATTATCTTTTTCTAACATTCTCAGTGTTATTTATACTTTCTGTGCCTTTCCTGTGCCTTCCTTTTCTGCTCCCCAGTTAGAGGCCCCTTGGGGGGCGGGGCTCCTCCTATGTCCTCCTTTGTAGCATCTGAGTTCCGCTACATCCCTTTTCAGAGCTCTTTCTGTCTCTTGGCCTTTGACTTTCCTGGTTTCTGTGGTTAGTCCAGGCTATGTACTCACATCTGTCTGTGGTTAGTCCATGCTATGTGCTCACATCTGTCTGTGGTTAGTCCAGGCTATGTGCTCACATCTGTCTGTGGTTAGTCCAGGCTATGTGCTCACATCTGTCTGTGGTTAGTCCATGCTATGTGCTCACATCTGTCTGTGGTTAGTCCAGGCTATGTGCTCACATCTGTCTGTGGTTAGTCCAGGCTATGTACTCACATCTGTCTGTGGTTAGTCCAGGCTGTGTGCTCACATCTGTCTGTGGTTAGTCCAGGCTATGTACTCACATCTGTCTGTGGTTAGTCCAGGCTATGTGCTCACATCTGTCTGTGGTTAGTCCATGCTATGTGCTCACATCTGTCTGTGGTTAGTCCAGGCTATGTACTCACATCTGTCTGTGGTTAGTCCATGCTATGTGCTCACATCTGTCTGTGGTTAGTCCAGGCTATGTACTCACATCTGTCTGTGGTTAGTCCATGCTATGTGCTCACATCTGTCTGTGGTTAGTCCAGGCTATGTGCTCACATCTGTCTGTGGTTAGTCCAGGCTATGTGCTCACATCTGTCTGTGGTTAGTCCAGGCTATGTGCTCACATCTGTCTGTGGTTAGTCCAGGCTATGTGCTCACATCTGTCTGTGGTTAGCCCATGCTATGTGCTCACATCTGTCTGTGGTTAGTCCAGGCTATGTACTCACATCTGTCTGTGGTTAGTCCAGGCTATGTGCTCACATCTGTCTGTGGTTAGTCCAGGCTATGTGCTCACATCTGTCTGTGGTTAGTCCAGGCTATGTACTCACATCTGTCTGTGGTTAGTCCAGGCTATGTACTCACATCTGTCTGTGGTTAGTCCAGGCTATGTACTCACATCTGTCTGTGGTTAGTCCAGGCTATGTGCTCACATCTGTCTGTGGTTAGTCCAGGCTGTGTGCTCACATCTGTCTGTGGTTAGTCCAGGCTATGTACTCACATCTGTGTGGTTAGTCCAGGCTATGTACTCACATCTGTCTGTGGTTAGTCCAGGCTATGTGCTCACATCTGTCTGTGGTTAGTCCAGGCTATGTACTCACATCTGTCTGTGGTTAGTCCAGGCTATGTGCTTACATCTGAGGAAAGGAACTGTAGATGAGAGTGAACTTGTGGTGTTTGTCTTTCTAGGTCTGGGTTACCTCACTCAATATAATACATTCTAGTTCCAACTATTTACCTTCAGATTGCATTTTTCTTTACAGCTAAAGAGAATTCCAGTGTGCTTGTGCACTATATTTTTATTATTTATTCACCATTTGAAGGACATTTATCTTGTTTCTATTTCCTAACTGTTGTGAACAGAGTAGCAGTAAACACAGATGAGCCAATTTCTGAGGGGTAGGATGTCCAGTTGTTTGGGCTGGTCATTCAGTAGATCTGTTTTTAGCTTTGTGAGAATTCTCCACATTGATTTTTCCAGAGTAGCTGGGCCAGTTTGCTTCCCACCAACAATGAATAAGAGTTCCCTTTTCCTCCCATCCTTGCCAACGTTTTTCTTCCGTTGTTTTCTACATCTTAGCCATTCTGACTGGGGTAAGATAAGATCTCAAAGTTGTTTTAATTAGCGTATCCTTAGCTTCTAAGGATGATGAACACTTTTGAGATATTTGTTACCAACTTTTATTTCTTCTTTTGAGAAATCTATGTTCAGAGCCTTAGTCAATTTTTTAATTGAGTCACTCTTTATATATTCTCTATATTAAATCTCTATCAGATGTATACCTGGCAAAGATTCTTTCACATTCTATGGGCTTCTTCACTTGGTTGATTGTTTCACTAGCTGTACACCTTTTTAGTTTTATAGGATCCCATTTTTGTCTGTTGTTAGTCTTTTATTATTTTTTTTAATTACATGCATGTGTATGTGTCTGAGTATTGTGTGTGTGTGTGTGCAGTGCCTGATGAGACCAAGAGAGGCTGTCTAACTCCCTGGAACTGCAGGTACAGGTGGTTGAGAGTTGCCTGATGTGGGTGCTGGGAATCAAACTCAGGTCTTCTTAGAAGAATAGCAAGCAGGTAAACTGATAAGCTACCTCTAACATCATTGTTTTAGTTTGCATTTTGTTGCTGTGATAAAACAATAATCAAAACCAACTTTGGGGAAGAAAGCGTATATTTGGTTTACAGGTTACAATCCATCATCAGGGAAAGCCAAGGTACAAATTTGATGTAAGCCTTTGAAGCAGAGGCCATGAAGGAAGGCACTGTTTACTGTTGGCTCTCCTGTCAGCTTCCTTACACAGCCTCTGCTCACCTGTCAAAGGTGCACCGCCTACAGTGGGCTGGGCCTGTCCATACCCATCATTAATCAAGGAAACACCCAACAAGAGTTGCCTACAGGCAAGTCTGATAGAGGTATTTCCAGGTCATTCCAGGTACCTCCAGATGGTGTCAAGTTGACAAATATTGATTCACATAGCCAACAAATATATTTTCTCCTGTTGTTTAATTTTAGAATTCACATAAAGTAGGTTCAACATTGCTATCCACACCACTGTGAAAATAAGTCAGCATTCACACACATAAACTTGGTGGTTTTTAATTTATTTTCTAGTAAAACTACTTTTTAAATATCTGTTAAGTATTTGTTTACATTCTTTTTATTTTCACGCAAAAATCTACAGCATTGCAGTCCTGCATTGAGAGGTGTTATGTCTGGTTCTGCCCTCTCTTTGGGGTGTTGGGTTTTTGCATTTATTTGTTTTCATTTTCATGTGTGGCTAGCCCACGTCCTTCCTGATGGACATTAGCTCACATTCCAGCCAGCAGTGCATGAAAAAATGAGTTCCCATAGACTATGCAGCCAAGCATGCTGAACATCTGTACCATTTGATATTTTGCTATGACTTTGATTTAAGTTTCTCTATTTGCATGAGTAAGGCTGAACATCTTCTCCTGCTTTCTTAACAATTACTTCAAAATACTTGATGTGTGGGAGATAAATGATCATTTCTCTGAAGATTTTTGAACTTTTTTATTTTTGGAGCATTATGAATATTCTTTTTTTGGCATACTTCGGGGCTTTGTTTTAATGTGGCCAAAATCTGCATCTTGAATCAAACTTTGAAAACTTTTTCCAGTGTCTAAGACCTAGAAAAACCGTGATCCTTACTCACAGCACCCATATGTTTTGACCTTTTTTCCATTTATATCCATGATCCTCTTAGAGGTTTCTTTTTTTGTTTGTTTTTTAAGATTTATTTTAATTATTTTTTAACTATGTGTGTGCACACCCATGCATACATTCATGAGAAAATGAATGCAGTTGTCCACGAGGACCAGAGGCATTGGATTTCCCTGGAGCTGGAGTTACAGGTGTCTGTGAACCACCCAGTATAGGTGCTAGGAACAGCTGGGTCCTCTCTGTTGAGCACTCTCCAAATCCAGAGTTGGTTTTGCACCCCCCCCCCCCTTCTACCACGTGAATTTTACTTTTGTGTGTTTTCCTGCCTCTCTTAGGGTGCTGTTACTTTTTCCTATATGAACTTAACTGTCAGCTTACCTGTTTTTATTGAAAGACTACTAGGTAGTTTTATTGGAATCATACTAAATTTGTAGACTAACTAGATCTTTATGATTCTCTGTTGTCTTGTCTGTGTATGAGGACTTTCTGTTCAGTCCAACTTCTGTGTAGTGAAGAACCTCACACATTTCTTAGTTTATTAGTACAAGTTTCCCCCTTTTTTTCTCTTCTTGGTACCTAATATGTTTTTGTTGTTGATCTTTGTTTTCATTAGCTTTTTTTGAGACAGAGTCACACTATATAGTCTAGGCTGGCCTGGAACTCTGAGACTATCAGGCTCTGGTACTTCTCCCTTATGCTTCTTGAGTCTGTCCCACTCTATGTGTGGGTTTAAGTCTCTTAAGTTTATCTTTTCCATCAAGTTAGGTGAATTTTCAGGCATTGGTTTTACAAATATGTTTTTCTGCTCCATTATCTCTCTGCCATCTTTTTATGGCTCCAGTTGCATAAAAAATAACCCTTTACATCCGTTTGTCCAAGTGTATGTGTGGGTCATCGGCTCTCCCCGCTCTGTGTCAAGCTTGAGCAGCAAGCACCTTTACCCACATGGGGCAGTTTTTACTACAGTCTGTGTGTTCTGCTCTCAGGATCACTACCCCACAGTGTCCTGATCTGTAGTGCCCTCCTGCCCACCACAGTACATAAGGCTTCCAGTCCTGCTCTGAGAAAGCCTCCCTCGGCTCCCTTTAAAGGACTTTTTAACAGATGAGTAAGTGTACCCGGTTTGGGTTTGCTCAGTTTTCTAAATAGTAGAAACTATTTCAGGGTTATCATATTGCATAAGAGGCTTTTTTTCTTTGCTCCTACAAATATCATTATGAGGCTTTTGAAAAACAAATTTATTAAAGTGCAGTTGACATGCAATAAATTACTCATATTTAAAGTTTCAAGTTGAGGGATTTGAACATGTATACACCCTGTGACACCATCACTACAACCAAGGTAAGATAACCAACACTTTCATTAGCCTAGACTTTTCCTCCTAAGCCTGTGCAATTAACTCAGTCTTCTTCCCATTGTAGTCTCCAGGGAACCACTGATCTGATTTTTGTCCCTGTTAATTAATTTACATTTTCTAGAATTTTATAGACATCAAATCATACTTGTATCACATATTGGGTTTTCTTTCTTTCATTGAGTATGGTTATTTTGTTTCATTCATATTGCTGAGTATAATTGTTTTTTAATGTCAAGTAATATTCCCTTGTATGGATATTTCAAAATTTATTTGTATACTTATGGATAAATGACTTTTCATTTTTTGGTTCTTATAAATGTAACTGCCATGAAGATTCTATTAGGAAACTTTTCTTCAAAAGCTAAGTGTAGGGACTGGAGAGATGGCTGTTGCAAAGGATACTAGTTGAGTTCCCAGCACCCATGTCAGGCAGCTTACATCCTATAACTGCAGTTCCAGTGGGTTTGATGATTCTGCCGGTTGTCACAGGCACTGCACTCCAGTATACACACATACACATCATTAAAAATAAAATGAATCTTGTTTTAATAAGCTAAGTGTATACCTTTTATATAACCATACCTTATGCAAAAGAAATAACTATAAACGTTTACACAAAGAGGCACAGTACAATGAGTTAGCAATCAGATTTTGTGAGGAGGAAAGAGAGCTGTAGTCCTAAGCAAGGAACCTGGATTTTTCCTGGCAAGATTTCTCCTAGAGGGGGAGGCTGTGAATATCAAGGAGTAGAGTGTCTATCTAAAGACTGAGGGCCCCCAGTTTCCCACTAGAAAGATGAGGGGTGTTAGTGCAGTGTGATTGAGAGCAGTAAGGTGCTGAGACCTAGTGTTGCTGATTCCAAATAGCACCGCTAAGAGAGGGCACACTCCTGTAAGGGCCGGCATGGCTCTTTCTGGGGTCTCTACCTTTGTCATGACTCCTAAGATGCTACACAAGGGCAGTATGTGATTCACTAGGATGACACTGCACAGGACATGCCTTTGGCTGTGAACCACTCCTTGCAGTCACATGGTAGAATAATGCTTCCAAGCTTTAGGAACACCTAGTAGGTGATTTCATTCTTATTGGTGTAATATTGCTTTATTATAACCAAGAGTGATGGATAAACTGTGTTTAGTGGCACTTACATGGGTACACAACAGAAAGTCCTTTATGCTGATCCTGAAACCCACAGCATGAGTGAGGACAAGGTCCAGCTCACCTGCCTTGAAGCTTTCTGCTGGACCAGCTCACATGAAAGTGTCTATAGGTGTGACATTTTCTGTATTATCTTCCCCTGCTTAGTTACAAAATAGCTGTCCAGGTTACTACAGAGAATTTTTTTTCTAGGTTTGAGAAATGAAGACACAATTTAAAAAAGTATGAAGGGGCTGAAGCAATGGCTCAGTGGTTAAGGGCACTGGCTTCTCTTACGGAGGACCCACCCAGGTTCAACAACTAGCACTCTGTCTGTAACTCCAGACCCAGTCCCTCTTCTGAACTCTTTGAATACCTGTATACACACACACACACACACACACACACACACACACACACACACACACACACACACACAATTGAAAATAAAATAGATTTAAAAAAGACTTCACTGCAGGTGAAAATAAGTACATGAAGTCTGAGTGCACGATATCACACTTCACATGTATATCCAAAGTACATGTTTTTGTTTTTCAAGTTACATAACCTTGTGATGTTACATAATCATGAAACATGACTAGGAAAGAACTGTGATGGGGAATTGGGATGAAGAGGGTAACTCCACTGTCCGGCTTTCTTACTATGCTAGCCGCCACTCAGCATCACTGATCATAATGTAATAGCTAGCCACCCCATCTTTGCTGGGATTTGGTCCACTTTACCTTCCTGTCATCCCTTACATTTTTCCTGACATTTTGAAACTGTCATTTCATTCTCCCATCTGTTTATAGCTATGGATATTTTCTGAGAACTCAGAGGACTGGCTGGAAGAAAGAAAATCCAAGGAGAGCTCTTGGTTATGACTCCTCCAGCCAGTTGTGTGTGTTTATGTAACTGTAAAGGTTAGAAACAATGAAAGGATTTGAATGGCTTCTTTGAACATTACTGAGTGTTCTGTCATCTCTTGATTATCCACACTATGACTTGAAGCAAGACGTAACATGGCATTATTCACATGGAGTTAATGTTACTATGGTGCAAAGCTGCTGTAATGAGAGAGATGAGGCCTGGCCATGTGCTATTCTTTACCCTGCTCCACCAGTCTGAACAGAGGGTTTTTGTTTGTTTGTTTGTTTTTGTTTTTTGATGTTTTTAGCTTTGTTTTTAGAATAGGTTTCACTCTATAGTCCAGGGAACTGAAACTCACTTCTATCCTCCTGTTTGAATTTTCCAAGCACTAGGATTACAAGAATGCACCATCCTTGACAAAAATACATTGTTTAAATGATAAGAATAAAGACTTTTAAGATCATATTTCAGTGATAGCACTATTTAATTTAAATTTTCTTTAAAAAAAAAAACTTTAAAACTCATCATTGGAAATTAACCTGTTTCGTAAAGACCTAGTAGTTTCATATTTCAGAGTAGTGTTTGTAGTGCTAAAAAGGAAGTAAATAAGAACCCAAAGTAAGAATTGTTGTAGAAACACAGGTGCCCTTGGAAGAAAACTTGACATGTATCCTCTACTAAATGTTTCTTCTGTGAATGTGTCCAGCCATGTGCAGGAAACCACCAAGTTCACCTCTTTCCAGAGAGCAGAAGCTGAGGGTCTGTGGCAAAGCAGCACACTGTGGAGATGACAAGAAGGCCACATTCTCACCATCTCCACGTCAGAATCCAAGCAGTCTCTGTGTTGTTGCTTTTAAAAGATTTGCATCAGTGGAACAAGCCCTGTTAAGAACATTCCCTGATCTTGCTGTGTATGGCGTCATCCCAGAAGGAATCTTTTCATCGTAGTTTTGTGAGCCTCCATTGGCTCTGCCAGGTTCTTGTGTGGGTCCCTTGAGCCATGTTTGTTTGTATTTGATCCCTGAAGCCTTTCTTGAAACACTGCTACTCTAAGCCACTCAGTTTTTCTCACGCTTATTAAATATCTGTGCTTGGTGCTGGGGAAATTGACTTGATTTATGGCAGTCTCTCTCAGGGCTAAAGTGCTCATTTGAGCATACATACACACAAACACCGGCAAGGCAAATTTATCTTAAGTAGAAGTGACTTTAATCACATAGTATATCATTTGAAGTTAAATGTCACCCATAGATTAGAACCAAATGACAATGAAGGTGTGCAGTGCGTGGGCAGGAAGAAGAGTAAACCCTGTGTGAAGCAGTTCCCGTGACACCATGGGCTTCTCCTGCTAAAGTAATCCAAGGCTCTCTCTCCTCTCTGCTCAACCCAAAGATTGGTGTGAGGTCCCAGGATGAGATAACCTGTGCAGGGCAAGGCTGCAACACTGGCTGTGGGCAGCAATGGGTTTAGAGAAGCTGGAGAGCAGATTTCGCTCTTTGGAAAAGGGAGTTATGAATGTGGAGATGAGAAAATGCACTTGAACCTTAGGTGTTGGGCTGCAAATAGAAGTGTTGGGGTGAATTTGTGTTCTTTTGCTGTTTATAAATAAATACAGGTGTCTATATCTGAATATAGATATATTTTATATCTTAAATATATAGAGATGTAAATGCATGTATGTGTTAAATATAAACATATATAGCACATCTTAGCTCTGTGCACAGAGACGACCTGGAAGACTGACCACACCAAACATTCAGACCCTAGTTGTTCCTGAACAGGGCAGGAGAACAAGGTAGACCTGAAACTTCTTGTCAGAGGATAATGCCAAACTAGGAGTCCTGGTCAAACAGAGACTGTCCTATCACCAAATAAATGACAGTTCATAGTTATAACCCCTTGGCCAAAGCAGGAAGCCACGAGACTGTACTATAAATGGGTAATATATGCTGGCTATTCATTTTCTTACAGTTGGCTGTACCTCTACTATAGATGGCCCTCAATTTATGATTCTGCTTATCAGTTTCCAGCTGTACAGGGATATAAAGGCAACACATACAGAATAGAAAGCATGCTTTGAATTCTTATCTTTTCCTGAGCTATAGTCTTATACAGTTGTACTTGTGCAAAGTTAGGTAGTAGCCAAGCACTGCCACTCGTGGTTAGCCACAGGATTACAAAGATTACAAGGATAATGGGTATGCCATAGTGTTGTGCTGCTGTAATGCTCTGCAGGTTGGGGTATTGTTAAATGAACTTTGAACTTAACAGTATTTTTATTTACAATTAACTATCAGGATATAAATTATAACCATGGGTAGAATGATCATCTTCCTGCCAAACTTCGTCGCCCCAGTCTTTTCTCTGGAACATAGTTTCCAGACACAAACCGTCCCTAAAGTTAAGTGAGAGAAAAATCAAGAAAGACTGAGAAACTGTGCCAGATGGATGACTTTGGATCCTTTTGCTATTTGGACAATTTGGAACTTGGTTGGGGTTTGTGGATTGATGGTAGTGGCTTATCAACCTTGATTTCTTAGGACTAACCCTTATGCTGTGGCCCTGTAAAAAGGTGCCCTTGAGTATAGGAACATGCATACCAGCATTCTTAAAGAGCTATTGTATCGGAATTTCTCAGAGAGCTTGAGGAAAATGCTCTGTGAATTTGAAACTATTTCAAATGTTTTGAGAATTAGCAAAGCAAGTGGTTGTTTTTATACATGTTTGTATACATCCATTACTAGAGCAATTATTTCCTTTCAAAACTACAAAGCTTTAACTTAGCCCTGCAGTGGACAGTGCTGCATGGTTGGGATGTTGATACTTGCACAGAGCGATAATATGCCTACAGAGGGGCCTTTAGAGAGCCTTTCACACAGTATCTTGAGTTTTAAAGTGGTGAGTACAGCCTGAAATACACTCCTGTTTTTGAGCCTACAGAGTAAAACATTTGAGCAACACCCTAGGAAAGGCTATTATCACGGTTCTTTTTGCATATACTATAGACTATAACCCCTTGAGCCAAGCTTATTATGGGGGAATCTTGGCTTCCACTTGTGAGATATGCTATCTCTAACAAAGTATTTGATTTTCCTAGGCCTCAGTTTTCCCATCTATAAATTGGGTTGGTAATATTGAGTTCACAAGTCTACCAACAAATAAATCATTTAGACTCAGCACATAGTAGGCATTAAATAAAGTATTGCTGCTTCATAAAGGTTAAAACACTTTTATAGATCAGTGTATTGTAATCTCTCACGAAGAGCACAGAGGATGACTTCTGCTCTTAAAGCTGTCTCTAGCTAAAGCCTAGAACTAGGGACTATTCTAGAAGAAAGCAGGCAGTGCAGTGTAATAAAAAAAAAAAAAAGACCTTTGGCTTTGAAGAACGGCAACTTTGGTTCAATTCCAAGCCTGCTTATGACCTTGGTCTTGATCTGTCAATTTCTATGCTATTCTAGTCACCATAGAGGTCAGCAGAATTGATGGGATAGCATGAAATTGCATGTGCAAAACATTGGATGAAGGACCCAACCGAACAGCAGTAACTCCATATTACTTGTTTGGAAGGACAGGAATGCTTGTTTTATCTGAAGAATGGGTCCAGGGACAGGGGACGTAGCAAAAGGTTTGCTTGAGGGCGTGTGAGCTGTATGATAGATGCCTTTGTGTGTTGTGAGATTTAGACTGCCCTGGGCGGCTTCTGTTGCCTCAAAAGGAGTCTCAGTTGACAAGAAGCATGTCATGTGTTGTGTAATCCTGTTCTCCAGAAATGCAGGAGAAAGGTAGATGGCAATCTGTGGGATAGTGTGTGTTGAGTGCATGCTAGCTTTGGAACCAGGGTGCTTCGTCCAGACCCTTCTGTGTCAGCAGGGAAAATATGCTTCTGGGTGCAAGATGTAAACCTTTCTTAGTCCACAAACGCCCATGCTGTATGTGCAACTAAAATATATCTGCATTTTCTCCTAAAGAGAAATTTAGAGGCTTTTTCATTCATCTTCCATTAGTGGTGCCTTGTCAGCAGGGACAGCGTTGTCAGCCATTTTCTCATGGTTTCTTCCAGCTTAGTCCTTTCCTTTGATTGTGCACAAGTTAAAAACTCAGGCAACAAGACTCCTTATGGATTACAACTCTTGCGCCATTGCCCTTCATTTGATGGGCATTATGGGAGCTCTATGCGAAGGCACATAGTTTGAACTCTTAAAATGAGAGTATTGTGTCTTCCAGTATGTATTTGGTGTATATGGAAAAAGACTTGTTTCTATATTGTCTGGAATCTCCGTCCATAGACATTTCCTGCCAGAGTACCCCTTGCATACATGAACAGCAGCGTGTGCCTCGCAGGAAAGGTGTTCCTGTTGTGAAATGAAACTCCAGCCCATCACTGGTTGAGTTTGTTAGGAAGTATATGATCTCCGTGGTATTGCTTTGTACTTGGGAGGTCCCTTCTCCTTTAAAAAAAAAAAAAAATACCACAGTGATTTTAGCTCTCTCAGCTGACTAGTGGCACAAAGGCAAACTGCTGCTCTGCTGGGTTCTGAATGACCAGGGAAGCGGCTGCTTTGGAGTACATTCCTGGCTAGGAAGCCTTGGCTCTGCCAGGGATAGCCCTGTACAGCACAAGGCTCCACAAAGGAGCATGGGAGTGAAGGGATGCTTCCACCCAGATGTGCTGGTAACATGTTTATTCATTGTGATATCTTTGCTGAAATAAACCTCTTCCTCTGGATGCCCTCGCCTGTCATTTGTATAGTTAGAGAATTTCATGAGTAATACATGTCCTTGTCTGGCCAGTTTAAAGTATTCCACAGGCTTTGCTTATAGAGAGCCTAGAAGAGACTGCAGACAGCATTTCATCTTCCTGTTATCAGCAGAGATTTCTCTTTAACAGCTAGAGGTTTTATTTTTAACTGCTTGACTCAGTGCTCGTCAGATGATTGGGACCATGTAGCTGCAGATCGAGCAGCCAGTGTGGGGGAAGTTGGAATGGCGAAGAGAAAGGGGATGGCTGGGAAAGGGGGTGGGATCTTAAGAGTCGTGCCTCACAGGCTCTGCCTCCGTGGAAGAGAGTTAAGGCTCCCACCCTTTGGAGTGTGTCTGCAGGTCAAACTGGGAACTCCAGGAGAATGGTTGCCTTCTGCCACTTAGAGACGTGATTGCCCTATGGTTAGTTTGCTGTGAGGAGGGAGCAGGACCAGAGTATTGTGTGCTTTCTGCTGTCCTGCAAATCGAGCTTCTCTCCCGCTGGATGCTGCCCGTCTCCAGAAGCCTCTCACCATGATCGATAGCTCCAAGAAGCAGCAACAGGGCTTCCCAGAGATTTTAACTGCTGAGGATTTCGAGCCTTTCAAAGAAAAGGAATGCCTTGAGGGGAGCAACCAGAAAAGTCTCAAGGAAGGTCAGTCCGTCTCTGGACAGGGGCAGGGTAGCCATGCTCCTGTTCCTGTCTTGCCGGCCAGCGTGTCTGTCTGCTCACCATCCATGTGTCTGCTCTCTGTTCACTGTGACCCTTACACTGTCCAGGTTGAGTGTGGTGACAGCTGCTTCCAAAGAGCCAGTGCAGTTTCAATAATTGGCACTAATAAGGGCTCTTAGGAAGCCAGTCCTTGTTTCAGTTCAATTTGTCCAGAGTTGTTTGTGCATTTTCCCCGGTTTGGGGGTTTCCCCCCATATCCTGTGGTTTCTGGAGAGGCCATTTCCTTTTTATTATTTATCAGAACACTGCTGTGTTTGTGTTTACAATCACCTAATTCCAGGAAAATTAATTATTACCAATTACCATGTTGACTGTTTGTTGTTCAGCAACAGGAAGGTAGCTGTTTTTTTCTTACTTGAGTCCTGAAATGATGAGTCAGCTCTGTGTGCATTATAAGCATTTTTATTTCAAAAGCTCTTTGCATAGTTTTTTTTTTTTTTTAAGCAAGCCAATAAGCTTGAGCATACTTACTGTCATTATAATTGACAGTGCGTGCTGCACTGACTAAGAAAATGGACAGCAATCTGGGAAGTGCTGCTCCTGTGTGCACGGCACTCACTCTTCTCCGTTACGGCTGAGAGCAGGGCTGTGGCTGAGGAAGCCCAGAGTCTGAAGAGAGCAAGAATTCCTCCATTTGAGACCTGAGTGTCACTGATCCCGATGCCCACTCGGCTGGTTTTCTGGTCCTCTCTTGGAGGCTTTTCCCTGTCCATGCTCTCAGCTCTGTCTGCAGACCCTCCTGTCCTCTTCAGTTCTGTTCCTCCTACAGAGATCCAGCCTATAAGAGACCTTGCTACCCTATGTAGCACTGGGAGTTGCTTCTTTCTCTCTCAGATATTTAAGAGTGTGGAAATGTGATAATGAAGTGCAATTGATTACAAAAAGATGCTAAGAGATAATTCTTGGACTTGCCAGAGTTGAACTGCCTTTGGAAATGGATAGAAAAACACCTAGGTTGCAACAGATAACATACAGTGAAATATAAGTAACTGTTGCTGAGAACTAAACAATGGGCACACTTTGCGTGTGCATGACATGTGCTACTGTGGATTTAAAAAAAAAAATCAATGCCAATTGAGTTTTTAAGACACATGGAGACTCATGGAGGGGGATAGGAGGCTTAAAGTTTTTAAATCATACATTGATAAACAGTTTATGAATTCACTTTGCATCATTTAAGTCAAGACATTTATGTGTCAGTTCCTTTTAATGTCATATATTAAAAAAAAAAAACTTTGTGTGCTTGTAAGATCAGACAAATTAAGTGATATGGTAGAAATAAAAAGATACCAGAACTGCTGAATGTGTTGTAAAGGACTTAGGAAGCAAGAGTCAAAAAATATGAAGACTAGCACATAAAAGTCCCAGGTTTAATTCCCAACACTGTACATATATAGATTCCTGCATACATGTGTACATGGTAGAAAGATCATGAGCTGACTGATTACATAATTAAAGTCTCCTTGGCAGTTCTGGGAGTTATGCAGTGCAGCAAACAGTACAGTATTAAAAGAGCAAAGATGGGCTGTGGAGTGACAGGTCTTTAGGTTCAAGGCCAAGTGCAGCACTACTTTTGTGACCCTGGATGCATTAATTTATCTGCTCTTTAATTGTCTCATCTGTACAACAAAGAGGAGCAGTAGGCACTTCCTTCCATTTACATGAGAGGCTGGGTGCAGTATCAGTTCACATTTACTGTCTTACCTATTTGTAAACTGTTTGCTTGTATGCAAAAGTTAAAGAGCCAACATATATTTTCTCATAAATAAGTGGCCTGTATATTCATAAATGTAAATTCATAAAGAGGTGGGGAAGAGAACCTCGTATTTCAAGAGATTTCACAGAAATGACTGGTAGTGAAATTCACATCTCACTGGAATTGCATGGAACTGGGTTTTGACGTGTTTAGTTAATGTGTCATGTTTTTTCACTGGTTTTTCAGTAATATGAAATGAGAGTAAAATGATATAGCCAAATATCAAATCAAGGGTGGTCTACTTCCTCAGACTTGGATTTAGTCAGAACAGAAAAATGATTTTTTTTAAACTCCTTTATTTGGGTCATATGAAAGCAATTTGTTCATATGAAGATATGACCCCTGAAATTCAGTGACCCCAGTACCAACTGCAGGTGTGTAAGAAGGTAAATGTAGTATATTGGCTGAGCATAACCTGGAAGCCAAGCAATGTCCTCTTGTACATCAGTTGCAGTGTTTCATGAGAGAATTACTCAGATGTCTTAGACTGCCTTCAAGTCTAAGTGGATCCAGTGCTGTTTTGACAAAAAAGATAAATCTATAAATGACTAGTAAGAATGCCTAATAGTTTGCCTTTGTGTGTTAAGAGGCACTATTGAAGATTTTCATGATATTCAGATCAGCACTGTTGGATTTTTCTACTAATTGCTAAGAAAGTTGCATTTGTTTCATTGAAGATCAACCTATAGAATTTTTTAAGCACCTACATTTTAAAGTCATAAGTTTCTAGGCAATGAATGGTTCATCTGATTCTAGTCACAGAGACACCAGCCTGCTGCCTCTGATATTGCTGACTTGTGTCTGCTTTAAGGGCTAGAAGTTACTCTGCCTCTCAAGTGATAACTTACTCGCTTGCTTGCTTGCTTGCTTATATTGAAGTCTTTTCTAATCCCAAAACTGTTGACAGTGCCAACTGGCTAAACTTAACATAGGGCTACTGGGGGTGGGGTCAGATTTTATAAGCAAATAATCAAGGATTTAAGGATTTTTGTTTGTATGTTTTTTTATATGGGGACAGCAAGATGGCTCAATGGGTAAAAGTGCTCACCACTGAGACTGACCACATGAGTTCAATCCCTGGAACCCATGTGGTAGAAGAGAACTGACTCCCACAAGCTGTTTTCTGACCTCTATACTCATGCAATCACACATATGCACATACAACTTTATAGAATTTTTGCAATATGTCAATATGTTTTGTAATGTGCAAAATAGTTAAAGCTGTACCTCCATCTCATCCAGGGTCTTGTGCATGCTTAGTAAGTGTTCTACCAGTGAGTCACACCACCAGCCCAAGTAAAAAGTTCCCCATCGGTAGTTGCTGTAGATACCAGAGAATCAGTTGAATAGCAGAATATACTACCACACTCTGCTAATGCTTATCGTGTGCAAACATTTTGGTAATTCCTAGTCAGTGTGTGTAGTTGGAGAATTTTGCTTCTTTCTGCTCGGAGTGAGAAGCAGCAATCATTATGAATTCCCTGAGCCATGTCAAAATAGAGCATTCCTTATACTGATACCCTCTGTGAAAGCAGTTGTGGAGAATCTCACCTTCTTCCTCATCTACAAGAGCTTTGAACATTTTCTAAGTATGCTCAGAACACATGAGCTTAAATTTAGTTTATAGTTCTACAGCATGACAGCAGAAGAATTGTTTATGTGAATCCCAGGGACAGTCAGTAAGTTGGAGTTCTTTAATTCAGACAAGCCTTCTAATGAGTTGTCATTGAGATGAATGATAGAGTGTATTTATCAAAGGTAAAGTGGTAGCACTTATAGTAAAAAGGAAGAAGTAAAATTGGAGATGAAGAACTCTCTGTTGTTAAAAGTAAAGGGCTCAGGAAAGAAAGCTGGATCGTGTATTTAGCTGAAAGTGCCCTTTGCATCTCACCTGGCAGGTCCAGCCAGGAGCCCGTGTATTGTAAGGCAGCTCTCCTCTGGCAGTGACCAAGTCTGGGCCCTTTCAGTGAACTCAGCCTTTGGTGCTGGGGTGGGGAGGAGTTTCAGATCTGAGGGAAATGTTGGGTGAAGTGTGAGTCTGTGTCAGTTTGCTGAGAGAACAGGTGGTGCCATGCTGGAACATTAGATTTGTTTAAGGAAAGAAAGAGTATTTGACATATCCTAGGGAATCCAACCCAGAGAGAGTATAAGCAGAAATAAATAACTTTGCCAAAGCACACAGCTTTTATGTGGCAGAAATGAACTCATATGAAATTCTACCTGTGTTTATCTATCAGTCAATTGAGTAGCTCATACTTAGTGTCCCAGCTCTTCCAAGGCTGAGGCAGAAGGATCATATGAGCCCAAGGTTTCAAGACCAACCTGGACAGCATGGCAACACTACTTTCTCAAAAAGGGACAGAGGGTTAATTAAATTAAAATTTTTTAAAACGCTGGCATGGGACACAGTCACAGCAAACTGCCAAGATGGCATGCCCTGGGCCTCCTGTTCTGCAGCTCTACAGGCCACAGTCTCTTAACATGTAGTTCCTGTACCCTTTCCTAAAGAAAGCCATTCACACAAGGCATGGTGCTCAGCCCTAAAAAAATCTTAGCACTCAGGTAGCTGAAGCAGGAAGGTCCACAAGTCTGGACTCAGTGAGGCTCTGTCTCAAAAAAAAAAAAAAAGTCATTTTCATAGCTGAAAATACTTCATCATCTCCTGCATACTCCCAGTAACTTACTGGAATCATTGGCATTTCACTAGAGACCACTGTGTTGAACATCTGTTCTGATACCACGATTAAGCCATACTGGTTTTTGGACTCATGTTTTGAACTTAACCGTAAGTCCTGCATCTCACATAAATGTTATTATGCAACAGTCATTTATTTCTCTTTTTGTACAATGTGGGAACTGAATATAGGACCTGTCTGTGCTAAACAAGCATTCTAGAGCTGGGGCTATATCCCCAGCCCAGCAACAGATATTTAAAGAGTATTGTGCCCACCCACCCTACGTAAACTGTGTATGTTTTGAACTGTTACCTTCAGATATAAATTACACATTCAGACTCAGCCCAGTGTCTGGAAGGCACTACAGCGGGGTGTGAGGACAAACACCAATCACCAAGGCCTGCTATTGAAGACAGAAGTGTAATCACTTTCCCTTGCTGGCTCTCCTCTTCTGATCTGCTTCACCTGATAGACATCTTTAATATAGACAGTAGACAGCCAGATACACAATGGATTTCTAATGCTCTTGAGCCCTACCTAGAGAGAAAAACAGACAAGGTGCTGCTACAGTGCCCATTCATTGTGTAGCTAAAGGACATGAGTTTTACAATACCTGTTTTTATTTCTCTGGGAATTTTTACTTTTTTGTTTTCTGTCTCCATTCTACTCATTGAAAGTACCATACATGTAAGTTAATGAGTTAATTAATGTTTACTAAGTAGCTTGAAAAGATACAATTTCATATTCAAGTGACTTAACATATGAATGAAAAAAAAATCCGTTTCCCAAACATGATTCACTATTTTTAAATGGGTACATGCTACTTTTGAGATGAAATTATGTAGTCTAATTTTTATTGAAAATCATTTTGGTTTTGATTTTTTTGAGACAGGGTTCCTCTGTGTAGCCCTGGCTGTCCTGGAACTCAGTCTGTAGACCAGGCTGGCCTCAAACTGACAGAGATTGCCTGTCCCTTCCTCTGCCTCCCAAGTGCTGAGATTAAATGTGTGTGCCGCCACCACCACCCAGCTGAAAATCGTTACTTAGCAGAAAGGGAGTGCCTTCCACATAGGACCATGGTAAATGTTTTAAACCTCCATAAGCCACAACATTCTAAAAGTTTATGTAGCCCAAAAATTGGGAAATTAAGATGACACTATAAAAGTCCAAACATATGTACACACACACACACATACACTCACACACACACACAGTGTGTAAGAAAACTACATGTGCTTTGGTCCAAATGAGCCAGCCTGGGGACCCAGCCCCTTTTCAAAAGCATATGGTCACCTCCTACAGATGTCCTCTCCAGGTATCTTATTTCAATCAGTGGCTCTCACCAAGAGTAGCCATGAGAGTGATCCTGGATTCCTTCCCTGCCTTCATCTGTCACCAAGTCTGTCAGTCTTTTCCCCACAGCACTGCAGCACTGTGGCCCAGCCTTCCAAGGAATCTGCTCAGGTGGAGGCAACAGCAGAGTTGACCTCCATTCCCTTCTAACAGTTCTGCACCCAGGGTGCAGCAAGAGCCAACATGGTGAAGTGCAGACTGGCTCAGCTGTGCTCACTACTCAATGCCTCTGCTATATGGGGGAATAAAGCCCAATCCCATAGTGTCTAGGACCTTCCCTGACTCCAGGACTTCTCTCTCTTCCCTGCAGCACTATTCTCTCAGAAGGCCTGTATTGCCCCCTGGTCTAAGCCACCACAGCACAATCTCCATCCCCCAACCTCCAGTTTCACTCCAGATGGCAGAAACTGCTGTAAGGATCTGACTGTGCATCCTCCTCACTCTTACTTGGGTCATTGTTTTCCCGTGTCCACCAGCATCTTTCTTATAAACTACCCCTTCTGCACTGCAGGGTTTCAGAGGGAAGAAGCTGAGTTCTTTGTCTCTATTTCAAAGCCTGTTCCAGTGTAGGGTGCCATCTCCTGAGGTGGTCAACAGGAATGTGAGCATGGGCTTCTGGGCTACCCTGATCCCTTCACCTAAAAAAAGAAAAGCCCATCAGAGCCACCCCTGTGTGATTCTGTTAATCACCTGAAACTACACGTGTGCAGCTGGAGATGGAAGGGTGGAGCTGGGTCTTATACGTTATCTCACCATGGTAACATGGCAGGTTAGTGTAACACCAGTCTTATTGAAAAGCTTTAAGAATAGAGATGTTCCAAGCTTTGGTTTTCAGATATTTCCTAATGGTGGCTATCCAAAGATACTCGTTTTGTGCAGGAGCCAAATGTGAAGAAGGATCAGCTTAGCGTTTGTGTCTTCCACAACAGCCACCGTTTCCCACACCTCTAGAGGCTGGAAGCCTAGAGGGCTGGACTCTTGGTGAGGGCTCTCCTCTCGTCTTGCAGCTTTGCCATGTGATCCACAGGGAGAGGAGCAACAAGCCAGCTCTCTGTATCTTTTTTTATAATCCTTCTGGCCCCATTCAGCATTACCTTCTAAAGGTCCTGTCTCTAGAGAGTCACTGCCTGTAACACAATGAATTTTATTGGCATGTAGAGCTTTCTGATTACACAAGACTTCCCGTACATACATTCTGTATGGTTAGCAGCATTGTTGGGGGAAGTTAGTGCTATAGCAAAAGTTCAATGCTATAGTATTTCAGTAAATATTCTTTCTATGAGCTAATTTTTTTAAAGAAAAATTACCTGTGGAAGTGGCTTAATTTTTTTGTTTTACATCTGCTTCTGTTTCTCACTAGTTTACATATTTCTCTGAAATAATAAATATCCATACCTACCTCATGGTGCTGCCGGGAAAGGAGATGGGTAATGCCAGGGAAGATGCCAGTGGAGTCTGCTATGCAGGAAGTCGTCCATAATGTTACAGCACTTGGAACCCCACTTTGCTTCCCTTTCAGCTTGGGGGCACAACTAGACAGGTTTCTAGACTGCTGACAAGAGAACATAGAGACAGGCAGTTTCCTAACTGTGTACCATTTCTGAGTGGTGAACCTTCCTGTTAGTTACTGTGAATTCATTTTGTATGTAGATTTATGTAGATGCTAAATTCTAACATCTTTGTTCATTGGCTCAAATTGCACTTTTTCTTATTTGTTTTGATGGAAGAGAGAGCACCGCCAGCCGATAGTCTTCTAATCTAAACACCAATCAGCAGTCTTTCTCCTTGTACACACCCTGCCATTGTACCAGAAAGGTGATAAACTATTGTATAAAGAATAGCTGGGTGGCCCTTCAAGCCACAATGTGTCACCTGGTTCATCAAGAGTAGTTACAGTGCTGTTAGTATAACACACATCATGACAGTGCTGAATTGTCTTTATGTTTTGGTGTACATTGCACACATATGAACATGGATAGTTGCATGAGTTTGCATATATATATAAGTGTATATATTTATATGTTTGCATAATATGAGACAGAAGACTCTCTGCCAGCTGTGGTATCTTTCTTATAAGGGCACTAATTCTTCTAGATTACCTCATCACATTCCTAACACCCACCAAATGAGAAAAGCCCAGGTAGAGAGCCTGGGGCAGGCTACTGGGGAAGTGAATAGATCAATCTTTCTGTTTTCCTGTTTAGTTTCTAGTTGCTTGTTGATGTTTAGGGACCCACCTTAGATGTTTATGCTAAAATCTTTTAGACAACTGCACACTTGCGCGTTGCAGAGGCATTAAGAGGTGACTGAAGGTTTACCTAGAGCCCACCATAAGGCACACCTCCACTGTGCTTCTAATATAGCACAGTAATGTTGACTTTTTATTATCCCCAAAGCAAGAAAAATAAGCACTCTGTTCCCTTGGAACCATGTAGATAAGAAATCTTCACATGAAGAGCTTCATGATTCTTCAAGTTAAAAATTGGGGGTGGGGGGATCAAATATTGTTCTGACTTTCTGGTCTCTCTTGCATCAGGCAAGAGCATTGACGTGTCTGCTCCTTCAATGCCTGTTAGAGCACTGGGCCTGCATAGATGCTGCTGCTGGCTTTTTCCCATTGCTTTTCTACCAAGTGAGACACTGTGTATGTCTTTCTGGAATTCTGCCATGGCTAGTGTGATCTCTGCCCTTCCACTGCTAGCTGAGTATCAATCACATTGTCATACCAGGACAAGCAGACATTACTTCCAACTCTGCAAAAAGGGATGAGGAATCTGTTTGAAGGTATGCTCAGTTTAAAGGAACATGCCCCATTTTTAGCAGTCTGTTTCCATGACAACAGAAGTAGCAGCCAACCAGAGAGTTCTCAAAGCTCCTGTAAATTTCCAGGGCTTCTTAGTGAAAACATTGTCTTCCTGCCCTAGTACCACAGAAGAGTGCAGGGAAACAGCAGGGCCGGGAGTAAGTTGGGCTCTTTAAGTGCTATTAGAAGGGATTAACGAGGCACCGTGGGACTTCCCACCCTCACCAGCAGTGTGCTTGTAAGGATGCAGCAGAGGGCACTGCACAGCAGCAATGAAGAGGGAGGCATTACTTCCCTCTCCACCATACGCAGCTTTCTTTGGATACTAATCTGTGCAGCATTTTAGTTAGTGTCATATTGTTGGTCCTGTTTTAATCAGAAGAGAGTCATAAAAATTCTGGAGTAGATGCTGTTTGTTCCTGTTCATGACCGAGCTCCCGGTGCAGTTGCCTTTGTTCCAGATAGGAAGTGGAGATGGAAGTGTGCTCAGTCAGTACAAACAGCAGAGCTCCCAGGGCATGCTGCTACTGGTTTCTGTTTTGTTTTCATTTCTTTGCATTACATTTTTTAAAATTACTTCAAGAACCTTATTTTACTATGAGCAAATTAGACCTCCAAAATACAGCTAAAACTATGACCTTTGGTCTCTCCTTTTTGCATCTGAGGATTTGTAGGTTCACAGTGGATCTCACATTCAGTGTGAGTAGGGATGAGAACAAGCTGGACCCACCATGCTTCTGTGGACTTCACACCTTTGCTCATAATGTGTCCTTTTTAGTCCCCTTTATCCTTCACATTTTGTTTTCTATTCCTACCACACCAATATCAATTCAAAAATAAGTACAAGGGCTAACAAGATGGCTCCCTGGGTAAAGAAACCATATGATCGGAGGCAATAGACTTCCACTAGTCCTCTGATCTCCACACTCACACCATGGTTCCCCCTGGCACACACAGTAAATTAATAAACTGCAAGATAGTATTGACTTTTTTTTTTTTTTGGAAAAAACACAGACTCCCAGATTCATACAGTGAGATGAAACAGTTTGCCCCAGCATTATCACTTACCCATAGAAAATCCTTCTGATAATTTGTTCTTAAATGTGGCATAATATTCCCTTTTCTTAGGAAACTGAAGCCAATTGCATATTCTAAGTACCATGTGAAGTGAAGAAAAGTGCTGTTTTTAGTAAACATTGTAAAGGATGTTACAGTACAAGGGAAAGGTCTACTTCTATGGAAGTGGACAGAAGTCAATGTGGCAAGAAATAAAATTTATAGCTATTTAAGTTACTAAATGACCCCATTAATGGTTAATTGAGTTGTGTTGGTGGGGAGGGGACAAATCAGGATGTAGGAAATTGGAGATGTGATCCTAAGAAGTTGGTTCTTTAGTGTATCCTACCTTATCCTCTATTAAAAGAACAACATGTGTTGGCCGGGTATGGTGGTACACACCTTTAATCACAGCACTCGGGAGGCAGAGGCAGGTAGATCTCTCTGAGTTCGAGTCCAGCCTGGTCTACAAAGCAAGTTCCAGGACAGCCAGGATTGCACAGAGAAACCCTGTCTCAAAAAAAGAAAGAAAAAAAGAAAAAGAAAACTCACAGAAAAAGGTTAAGGTGTTAAGGTGAAATTGATTTAACGTTAAATTAACCATTTTAAAGGAAGCAATTCAGTAGTGTGTTATACATTTACTATGTTATACAATGATTGCTACAGTGTATGCTCACAGAAATTTCATCACCTCAAAAGAACACCCAATACCGTCAGCAGCTACTCCTGGGAGCCAGTATTCTGCACACTGTCTCTAGATTTGCCTAATCTAGATATTTCTTGTAAGTGAAATAATGTGTCATATTATGTCTGACTTCTTTTACATAGCATGTTTTCCAGGTTCATCCATACTCAGATGCTAAAATCTTTTAGACAACTGCACACTTGCAAATCTGTAGTTTGCCTTACCCTTATCCTATAGTTGCAGAACATATACTGACCCCTCTCTCTGACTGTAGCCAGCTTCTCATTACCCTTCCCTCCTCTACCTGTCCTCTTCACACACACACACACACACACACACACACACACACACACACACACACACACACACACCAGCACTGCTTCCCAGAAAGTGTCATTTCTGCCTTGTTTTGTAATACACAGCCCTCAGGTTTCCTCACAGTCCCAAAGCCAAAGCTGTGCTTTGTTTTGGCTTGCTTGGCTCATACTGTTCATTGTTATTAATATACAAGAAAATCACTTTAGTCATCTCAAATGTAGGAAACATTTCAATACTGGTCATTTTAATTTGAAAAGCTAAAATTGTATATAAGTATTGTGTAAGTTATTAATATTTAAGGTTTTATGTTAGATATTAATCTTAATTTTACTACCTTAAACTATTTAAGAAGCAAGGGAAAGTAACTAAAAGAAGACATTTTACAATCAAAATACTTGTCATGTTTACATGACACAAGATTAATCATTACATGAGCTACCTTTTTCATAGTAGTGATTAAAATCAAGTATTTTATTTTATGAAAATAGAATAAATTCAAAACACTTAAATTGACACAATTTTGTTTTTGTGTTATATAACAGTTATTGAGTTAAAATTTCAAAATCTTTCTCCTTGTAGAAATTAATAGGAAAGGCCATGAGTGCTAGCCCTGAGGAACATGAGGCATGTCACCTTAGAAAGAGTCAGTAAGTAAATTTTACCTTGATAAAAGGAATAAAGAGTCATTTATGGCCTCACTCATCTATTGTAACTTGAAAACATGATGGTGTGTGCATAGACTGGTCCCATTACCTAGCAGTCATGCTGGGTGCAGAGCCCATCGATGCATCCTTCTGTCTAGAAATTTAAATTTAGGAAATGAGAAATAAAGTTCATGCCCAAAACCCCATCAGAAGATCATTATTGCAAACATTGGAAACAAGTCAGTAATAAATGATGGCTCTTGAGAGTTGTATGGCACCCCCAGCAGACATAACCTGCAGCTACTAATGTATTGCTTATCACTGTGTAGAACATGATGAGATAGCAGTGTGCAAAGCAAAGAACCACTGTGTCTCTGGGTGTTAGCATCCGTGGTTTTCACTTTTAGTTCTCTTTCTTTTCTGTATTCTTGTTTAATGTGACTCGGGGGCTCAGACTAGTTGAGAAAGATGGGAACCATGCACACATGCACAAATGGATTGCATCCTCATCTGTCATCATCAACAGGGCCTTTGTACACCCCTTGAGTGTTACATCAGGAAGTGCACAGCATTTGGATTCACACACTGCAATGGAGGCTTTCAAAGGTGCCCTACTGCTTGTATTCAGTACACTTCTGTGTGTCAGCACTCGTTTTTCTTTTTTCCTTATGAAACAAATGGGTTTAAGGACTTCTCAGGGAACAGAGCATTGAAATGCCTTCATTCCTCAAATTTCCAAAAATAAAGACAACCTCTGCAAGCATTCAAATGTGAATTCAATTTTACTTTCTTAGCTATGTCTTTTGCCTTTATGAAATATGTAAGCGCTTCGTCAGTGTATGGTTTGAATTACTTTCCCACCAGAATTCCACTTCACGTGATTCTTTTCCCTTCAGTCATTTGCTAATAATGTGCAGGCTGTGATGTTAGGAGCCCGTTAGTGCAGTTTTATGTCTCAAAGAGGCACAGGATACTGCTCTCAGGTACAATGGACAAACATGAAACCCTTTCTGGGAAAACAGGCTTTTCAGACACCTGTGCCATCATAGGACATTATGGTAGAGGCTGATATGCAGTCTTGGAGGGCAGCTGGGGATACAACTCTACAAGGGGCTGAGTAACATCCCATGTTCGGGGATTTATCTTTTACATGGATGGGCTACCCTTGGTTAGTGTAGAGACTGCAGAGAGAGGAAGGGGACCTTTCTTGATCAGGCATCTCAGCCATAGCCACAGACACCTCTGTGGTCAAAAGAGTCATGTCCTCTGATTCCTTTCACAATCCCTAAAAAGCACCAACAAATACACCATGCCCAACCTCTGCCTCCCAGTGTGCTGCACCTGTCTGCTGGCTTGTATTCTGTGTTCATTGCTTTCTACTAAGTTGGTGTGTAGAGTACTAAAAGGAAGTCTGCTATTTTTTAAAATTACTAGTCTGTACTATATGGTAGTATATAACCAATATATTCTAAGGATAGTCTTTACCAAATTGCTCCTCACTAGTTGTGTTTAATATGAGCAAATGCCTTAGTTGTATTTTAAAATTCACCAAGATTTGCAATGTACTGGGGCATCTCTGTTCCCCACCCTGCACATCCAGTGTTCACCAAGCACTACAACTGATCTATACCCCCTCTCTACCTAAGTCTATGTATTAGATACTATGTATCCCATACTATCCACCTTTGGTTATAGACAGAGGGTGGAAGAGCTAGGCAAATAGCAGACATAACATAACTCATTAGTTCTAAATCTGCCTCCTCTCCAGTCATGTCCTTTCTAATGTCTTTGCTTCAAAATAGTTGTCCCATTAGCAGTTACTGATGCTCCTCCAACAATTCCATACAACAGAGGTACTGTGCCTGTTCTTACTTTTAGGGAATGTTATATGGGGAATATTGAGAGCATCCGTTAAATCATTCCACACCCTTCAGGCGAAATGACCTAGGTTGTGCAGGAGGTTGCTTATTTTAGCCGTAGGAAACTGGGTGAAAGCACAGGATCTGTGTGTGGTTTTTGTTTTAACAATTGGTGGTTGGTGCCTCTTCTCTGTGGTATGAGAAATGTATGTCTGCCCTCTGCTTCTACTCCTGGCACGTGGCTTCTAAAATGGTTTCCTAGGTGGCAGAAGGAGGGGGTGAGTAAGCATCTTCTGTGAGCCTTGGTCTTAGTCCTCAGTTCCTGACACAAAGGCTGCTCAGTGTTGCCAGTGATGAGAACATCTGGGGTATGCTAGATGATAGGCAGCTAGGGTCCCTGTATGGCTTCTGGGTATCCTTAGTTCCAGGAAGGCACAGATAAAGTCAGAAAAAGGATGGAAACCCAGCAGAGGATCCCTCCCTGTGCATCTCTTCCATTGATCTGTTTCTGAATTGTGTCCCTCATAGTAAAGCAGCAGTCATAAATAATGTCCCTTCCTACATTGTATGGAACAGTCGGGCTGATACTCAAGTCTGAGGAGGATGCTGTAGTATGAATAGCCTAAACTAGTGACTAGCTTTTGAAATTGGGAGAGTCCAGGGAGTCATATTTTCACTCTGAGTAATAGGGTCAGATTTGATTGGAATTGTTGGACACCCAGTTGCTGTCCTCAAGAGTGGAGGACAGAAATACCATGAAAGCCTGTGCATTTACAGCAGGAGCGTTGGCCCGAGGAATGCATCAGATGGCATGTGTCCGTTCTGTGTGATAGCCCCACAGCAGCAGATACACTGTGCATGTTGGCCTGAGTGAGTGATTTCAGTCTTGAATAACCCAGGACTGCCCTCCTGTGCTGGTAGGTCCCTGAAGCACCCAGTGTCCAATCAGAAGAGCCTCTGAGAAGCACAAACTTGCTGTGCCTCTTGCCTTGCTGATGGAGTTATGCTGATGTATGTCCTGATGTAAATATACAAAAAGTATAATGTTCAAAGCTTGTCTCATAACTACATATTGTTTTTGTTTTTTTGTTTTGTTTTGTTTTGTTTTGGCGGGGGGAGGGAGGGTATTGTTTCTGTGACCTTTCTTTGAGGATCCCTGGGAAGAAGGGAAAGACACTGCTCAATACTGGAGCTTCTCCCTGACATGGACCCTTTGAGCTCGAGTGACACCTTGACATTTTGTTCTCTCATTCCTTTCTTTGGGATTCTCCCTGCTGTGACCACCTTAAGTACCACCAGGGTTAGCCCCTACATTCCTGAAGAATGCTAGTGTTTGAAGTGTGCGTGCTGTTTAAGCTGCTTTTACTTAGCTTTTGTTCCCTGTGACAGTTTTATGTCAACTGTTTCAGCTCTAAATGCGGTATCAGTGAAACTCTGTGGCCCAAAAACAACCCCATCACATTTCTGTGTTCAGTGCTCACAAGAAGGTGTTCATGAGAGCCATGGAGCAGTTCAGGGCTCTTTGTGCAACCTAAGGCAGGACTCTGCTCAGTAATCCTCACAAGGCCAACACTGTCAGGACTGGTCCCTGAGGCACACAGGGTCTGCTACAAATGGGAGACACCAGTATGCTGCATTCTAAGCCTTTGTTCAGCTGGCTCCTCTCCCTGCCATGAAGAAACATGCATATTTTGTTTTAGCATGTTGGTAACTTTTATGCAGACCCTTAGTCGTCCTAACCATAATTTGAAAATAAAAGCAAAACAACCTAAAATAACTAGAAAAAAGAGTTTCTGTTTTACTTGCTATGTTCTTTTTAAAATAGACTTGTTTTCTAAATTGAATATCTAGTGATGCTAAAAAAAGAATCTCCTTGAGAAATCAGGGGGGATAAATTAATTTTTATTTGGCAAGCTAGATGTCCACATTCCTGAATGTGGTCCTTGTTTCTACCAATTCTCACTGTATTAAACAGTGATACCAGCTGATTATAGGTTTCTCAGGATTTGGAGGGTGAGACTCAGTGTGCATTTATGGGAAGACCATTAAATTCATGACTTAGAAGTTTCTCTTTGGCCTAATTTATATGCATTCAGGCATCACTAAAGCTATTTCTTTTAAATTCTTTCCTGGTAGAGAAGTCCTTCCAAACAAGCCAGTCTTTTCTTAAGGTAAATTGTTGCCATTAACAGAAAAATGTCAAGGAATCCCTTATTATTGCTCCAAATGAGATTTCCTTTGAACAAGTCATAATATATGAGCTAACTATCAGTTAGTTTGCTTGAGTACTTTGTGAAGTATTTAAGTAGGAAATGCTTAGCATTCTTCATAAATTTGAATTAAATAAGCAAAAAATTACTGAGTAAATTCAGAAATCAAGAAGATTCACAAAATAATTTTCTTTCCCACCTTCATGCCAAGTAATGTCTTCTTTCCTCCCTCCTTAAGACAAGACCTCACCCTACATGTAGTTTAGGATATCCTGGAACTCACTATGCAACCTGGCTGGCCTCAGACCTTCAGTGGCCCTCCTGCCTCAGCCTCTTGGGAGCTGGGTTTACAGACATGGTCCACACTCAGCTTCCCAACTGACTTCTGTCTTGTTGGATAATGCAATGAGTGTAATAACAGTGTCCCCTTTGGTATTTTGGGAGTTGGGGTTGTGGCTGCTGATAAACTCAAACTCTTTCCTTCCCACAGTGCTCCAACTGAGGCTGCAACAAAGGAGGACAAGAGAACAGCTAGTGGACCAGGGCATCATGCCACGTAAGCCCAACTCACTGTTGTCTCTGGTGTGTGGGGAGTGATAGGTTTTCCTGAGGAAGGCTTAACTCCTTCCATTCCATTCAGTCATTGTAGTTTCCATAAGGGCTAGGAGAACCCTTAGTACATCTTAAAAACAGAGTTTTAAAAAATGGGCATGAACTTTATACTAATGAAGAATGCCTTTAAGAAACTGTGAAATTCTTTTTTTAAAAGATGTATTTGTGTGTATTATGTGTATGAGTGCTCTACTTGCATCTACTCTACATGCTCTACTGTGGCATGACAGAACAGGACATTAGATCCCATTTCAGATGGTTGTGAGCCACCATGCATTGTTGGGAATTGAACTCAGGAACTCTGGAAGAGCAGCCAATGCTCTTAACCTCGGAGCCATCTCTCCAGTCCCCAATGTGAAGTTCTTACCGCAAGCTTTAATGTCTGTTGGAACCTTAGAGTGGCTGACCTGGTAACTGCTGGTACAACTGAGGTTAGACCTGTAAGAGTAATGTGATGCCACTAACTCATGACCTTCTTCTACCTGAATTTAACTCAAGGTCATTGTCCGTGGTGCTGGGCTATGGTCTACCTAATTACATGCATCTCAGGTTTGCAACTGACAGAATGCTATCTATAGTTAGTTTGGGCTTTCTGGCCTGAGTACACTTGTTTCCTTCAAGAGATTTGTAGGAGTTGATTTTAGGATATGTATCTAAACTGTTTTCTTTACCTTTAACTATCAGCTTTCGAAGTTTTAGAGGGGGGATGGTTGTTTTCTATAGGATTGTTTTTCTGGACTTTGTTTAGAAATTAACTTTTCTAAGAGTTAATTTATTCCACTTTAAAACACTAGAAATTACAGAACAAACATGTTTCCCAGTCCTGTAACTCATTGCTAGCTCAGAAATCATTCATCAGTTAATGAAGATCAGGAATGTTTTTTGTTTGTTTGTATTTTGTTTGTTTTTTAGCAGACGTTTTGTTCATCAGTGAAGCTTTTATAAACTACTTATTGTCAGTCATCTAAATACCCTAAATCCAGCTGGGTGGCCTGAAGCCACCTTGATAATCTGCTAGGCATCTCTGCTGTCATCGTCCTCCCCCAGCCAGTTAATCAGCAGCATCAGATAATGATTCGTAAGGTACTGCTGCTAGGTCAGCCCTGGCTGGTGTGGAGAGCTGGTCCTCAGCCAGGCTGGCAGAGGTAGGCTCCTGAGAGCCTCTGAGGTGTCTCAAGGACCAAACAAGAAGGTTATGCTCAAGACAACCTGCCCAGGGAAGCCTAGAACTATCTCTCCCATTTATTAACCTATGTCCATGGTTCTTACGTGCTACTATTGCAAGGCAATGATGGATGTACACAAATCAAGAGTCTTCAAAGGTGGCAGACTGAAATGTAAATACCACTTCTCCTCGTGCTGAGATTCTAAAATAGAATGCTGATGATTTACTAAGAGTTATCTTGTGTTTGTTGCACTATGGTGTAATAGAAAGAGCATGACCCTTTAAATTTAGAATACTAGATTTAAATCCCACTTTGACCAACATTTAGCTATATGACTTCAGAGACTTGCACACATCGTATCCTGGGGTTCATACCCACCTTGCAGGTTTATTAGGGAAACCAAAAGCAGTCTTAACTGTGCTTTACCACAGAGCCAAGCTGGTTGTGAGTTTTGCATAAATGAGTGCTCTGTGTCCCCATGTTCAAGTTCCAGGGCCAAATGGGCTTTGTCTAGCAGCATATATGGGCACCTAGAACAAAGACCTGTGGATGTCCCTGGGCCTTGGAATGGTCTGACCTGGCACTTACACAGTCATTACACATCAGCTCTGTTTGAAATGTCCACTTACTTTATTAGTGATGTACATAATTTCAGTTAGACAGCATTGAAGCCTTCTTATTTAGAGGGGTCTCATAAAGGAACTGTAAATAAATCAGCACAAATGCATACTGTTGGGGTTAACAGAGTGGTGAGCTAAGATGTGAGCACCTGTTTTATGCTATAGAAACCATTTGTTTTCTTACTAACAGCTTTGAAGAGTCCGGCAGCATTCCATGAGCAGATAAAAAGCCTGGAACGAGCCAGAGTAAGTAATTTCACTTTAAAAAAAATCTTTATTTCTCTGCTGTATCCCAAGCGCCAGTACTCCTAAATATATTGATGTAGAACATATACATTATCTCCAAGATGTGTGGCATATAGAGCATGGATTCTGGAGTAGCTTGATTTTTAGAGACTTATAGAAAGTGAATGACAGTTCAGTTTTGTTCCTTTAAAATCAGTAGCTCCACCAGAAGAGATGGCTCAGTCAGTAGAGTGTTTGTTACAGGGCCAAGTTTAACCTCTAGCCCCATATAAAGCAAGTCTGGGCCTGGCAGTGCACACTTACAGTGATCCCCGCCCCAAGGAGGCTGAGGCTCACTGATTAGCTGAGCTAACCAACTGGGTGAGCTCACCTGACATCACTCTGTCCTCTATAAGCACATGCACACAAATGCACATGTACATGCATTACCCCAACACTCTTCATACACACTCTCACACCCCACACTCTACATGTATATGCTCACACATGTACACATGTGCGTGCATTGCCCCACACACACACACACTCATAAAATAAAAAACAAAGTGAGACAGTAACTATCTTAGTCAGGGTTTCTATTGTTGTGAAGAGACATCATGACCATAGCAACTTTTATAAATATAATTGAGTCTGGCTTACAGTTCAGAGGTTTAGTCCATTGTCATCATGGTGGGACATAGTGACATACAGGCAGACAGTGCTCAAGAAGTAGCTGAGAGTCCTGCTTGATCTACAGGCAACAGGAAGTAGACTGTCACTGGAAATAGCTTGAGCAAAGAAGACCTCAAAGCCCATCTCCACAGTGACACTTGCTTCAAGGCCACACCTACTCCAACAAAGCCACACCTAAAAATGCTACTCCCTTTAAGGGCTATTTTCTTTCAAACCACCACAGTAACTAAGGAGAAATTGAAAAAAGATACCTGACAGTAGCCTCTGTTCTTTTCATGCACATGCTCACACATGTATACATGCACATGTATTAACCCCACATTCTGTATGCACATACTCAACACATGTGTACATGAACTTGCATTACCCCCACACACAGTCTATATGCACATATACATGCATTATCAACCCCACTCTACATGGACATGCTCACACATACACAACATGTGCATGCATTACTCCCCCACACACCCATAAAATAAGAAACAAAATAAAAGTAACTAGTTCCTTTGTTTTCAGGGCTGTGCTGACTAGCTTCTTATTAATTTGACACAAGCTACAATCATCTGAGAAGAGGCATCAGTTGAGAAAATTCCCCCACCAGATTGCAAGCCTATAGGGCATTTACTTGACTGATGACTGTTGCAGGAGGGCCCAGCCCATCACATCTGGGCTGGTGGTCCTGGATTTTATAAGAAAGCAGACTAGGGCAGGACCAGAGTCTAACAGAGAGATTGGGCAAGAGCCTCTGCTGTTTGTTAGCCCTGCAGAGGGACAAGGGTCAAGTGCTTCTGAGGTCATTGGCCAATTTCCCTTCGAGTCTGCGTTTCTGTTCATATGCCTAAGGGTTGAGAACACAGTTAAATACAGACCATGCTACACTCAACTGTGTTCTTTTTCTGTTGTCTTTTTCTTTTTTTTTTTCTGGTTTTGGTCATCCTGGAACTCACTCTATAGACCAGGCCAGCCTAGAACTCACAGAGATCCAAGTTCTGGGATTAAAGGCTTGAGCTACCACCACCCGGCTCAACTGTGTTCTTGAAAATGTGTTCTTTTTTGGCCACATGTCACATGGGTGCTCAGTGCAATTATGCACATACTTTCTGTTTTATCTGGGGGGAAGGAATTCTGTTAACCAGTATGAAAATAAGAATATTATAAAAATTCCTTTATGCTGTCCCCAGAATGCAATAATGAGCTCCTAGACATATTGCTTGAGTGTTGAGTACAGTTTTAGAGAGTGTGAGAACACTGTGGACTCAAATAAAATATATTACTATTTTTAAGAATGTTAGTATCTATGTAAATTTCTCCTTTTCTACAGTATTGGTTTTAAATAAAGGATTAAGTCTTATGTTTACTCAAAGCTCATCTTAAGAAATTGAGCTTTCCTCAGTTTCACCATCAAATTCTATAAAGTAGTTATTTTATACTAATGTACATCAACCCCTGGGTAATACTGAAGGCTACACTGTTGAGGCTGTGTGCTAGGTGATAGTTTCCCTAGGCACTGATGTCTGCTCACTCTCTCAAAGATACAACAAAAATATAATTGATTTTTGGAGAAAATCTAAAACTACAATAAACATAAACAATGTTGTTGTTTTTTTTTCTTTAAAGACTGAAAACTTTCTGAAGCACAAGATCCGGAGTCGCCCCGACCGCTCTGAGCTGGTCAGGATGCATATTTTAGAAGGTAAGGGGTTTATTTCTGCTGGCTTGGCTTCATTTCTTTAAGAAGAAAAGTGAAGTCAGCCTTTTCTGTTTATTCCTATTTTAATACCTTTTTACCCCACGGGCTAACATCCTCCAAATTGGATAGCACCATGAAGACTCAAACTTAACACCTGGGGAACAGTCACTAGATGAGCTGGCTTTTCTATTGTCCTGGAAGGATATTTTTGGCCCATAGGACTTCTCTATCATGAGAGAGATGTGCCATTAAGTCAGTGCATACAATAGTCACACATCTAGCTCCAGATTTTTGACAGCTTGAACCTCATTGATATTTATCTGAAAGATGCCCACATATGTCACTACTACTCTTTGTCACTGCCTACCTATAGTGGTCTTGACCTGACCATCACTGATCACCTATGAGTGATGTAGTTTTAGCCTTTGGAAGCAGAACAATGTCATTCTGAAATTCCTGCAGAATACAGGCTCACATGACTGTTTTTCTAAGGAAGTCATCTTGAAAATCAGCTTCTCCATCAGAAATGTCCAGAGTTCTATTTTTCATATCATCCTGCTTCTCTGACTGACTTACTGAGCAAGACTAGGAGCTTGACCCTTTGAACAGTCTCAAGTGTGACAAGCTTTAAGAAGAGTCTGGAAACACCACAGACATTTAGAGACAGTGGTGGGGCAGAAAGAGCCTGTTCTCTCTGAGCCCAGTGACAGGGTTAGGATGATCTTCACATGCAACATAACAGCAAAGGTGCAGTTCTTCAGGAGTCTGTGCATCCGCTGGCCCGATGCTAGGCACCAAGGGCCCAATAATGAGGAAAGTAAAGCTACCTGCCTTCCTGCATCATGTGCTTCAGGGGCAGAGACAGACAGGCAGCTCTGACTGAGAAAGAACACAGGCAGATAACTGCATTAGAATGTGCTCTGAAAAAGTTCCAAGCACCATACTGGCCTCTGCAGACCTGAAGAGTGTGTTCTCCTATATGTGTCCTTCTCGGTCCCCTGTGGGAGATGGGAGATGTGTGCCTTTCTCCACCATGGGTTGTTTTCTCAAAAGTTCCCTGAACTGAAAACCTTACCAAGAGATTCAGGGTTAGGATAGAGCACTGCAGATCTCAGGAACCATTGACTTCAGCAAGCCCTCCACTAAATAACACAGCAAAGAACAACATGTGTGTGCGTGCATGTATATACAATGCTATATATTTGCTTCTGACTCTAGATGTTGCTAATAGATTTAAAATAAAAAGAAATGCATATAACCATTTTTTATTTTGTTAAAAAAAAGAAGAAGAAAGGAAGGAAGGCCAAGGGGACAGAGAGCCGGCTTAACAATTAAGAGCATGTTGTATTGCTCTTGTAGAGTACACTGTGCAGTTGGAACGCCCATGTCAAGCAGCTCACACCTCCTATAACTCCAGCTCCAAGGGAGCCTTCTTCTAGGCTCCAAGCTACACACATGGTACACATACACACATGCAAGAAAAACATTCATACGTATTTTTAATATAAGAGCATATATTAAACATGCATTCTCAAGTTGAAATCTAAGGAATGAGAAAGAATATATCATCTGTAATTTTTTAATTGCCTTAAAACCATATTTTTTCATTAACCTAATTTAATTGAATTGGATATTTAGCAGGTTAGAGTCTAAATTGTCTTCCAATATTCAACAGAAAAAATTGAGGCTTGGCTTCATGGAGTTAAGGAAGAAGTGAGACAGACAGAAGCACACCAACCTACCAGACTCTGCATACTACTTTGGGAAGATTTTCCTTGCAGATGTACTGCTGCTGTCACTTACGTGGTGTTAATGGGAGAAGGGAGGAAGACTGAAAGCCCACCTACTTTGAGATTCACAGAGGCATTGAAAACAATCAATGTGATTGGCTGGCTGGTCCTATTCTCCCTACACACAGTGTTCTGTACAGTTCTGGGTGCTTCATCTCATAGAGCTCAGAATCAACTCAGAATTGGGGTGATAGTACACCACTTATTTTTAAACAAGCAAAAAACATAGCTCAAGACAATGAGAGGAGATGTTAATGACATATCCCAAATGACAACTGACAGGATGAAGCAGAGGCATTGGGAGAGCTTCAATGGCTTCATGTCTGTTGTAGCAACTATGTCATTTTAAGGGTATGAGCTGTTGTTTCTGGGCACCACAATCTCTGTTCAAAATGAGGTTTCTTTGTTCCAAAATAAGCTCAAATTCTTAATTATGATAACTGACCTGAGATACAATCAACCCAAGTATATTAATCATAGCTCTTCCCACTGAAGAAAGTAAAGAAACTTCTAAGATTTAGTGCCTCCCTTTTGAGGAACTGCCTTTCCAGGGAAGCCAAACAAGAACCATCCTCTTCTAGAGCTCTGAGCCGCATGTGTCTTGATGCTGTCTCTCCTTGGTACCTAGTAAATGTGTTCTACACGAGCCTGACCTCCTGTAAGCAGATTGTGGCAGTTTCCATTTCCACTTCAGTTCATGATCATCCAACCCTGGGGCCTCCATACTGCATAGACAGGTAGCTGCCCCACTCTGAGAGAAACAAAACCTACCACGCTTTCTCAGCAGTCCCTCTCCTTCTAGAGTTTAACCTTCTTCAAGTAGTTTAGTTCAGTAACTTGCCCCGACAGGTGCCATGATTAATGCTATGCTTTGTCTTCCAGAAACGTTTGCGGAGCCGTCTCTGCAGGCCACGCAGATGAAGCTGAAGAGAGCTCGGCTGGCTGATGACCTGAATGAAAAGATTGCACAAAGGCCTGGTCCCATGGAGCTGGTGGAAAAGAATATCCTTCCTGTAGACTCAAGTGTCAAGGAAGCAATTATAGGCAAGAATAACAGTTTCTGTCTTCCATGGGATTTTAAATAAAATGATTTGATTAAAATGTTAGCATCAATCAAGGGCATCATTTTCTTAGTTAAGTAGAAGCTGATAAACATCTATCTTACTGCAATTGTTTTGTTATAGATTAGAAAATAGCCTCTGCTTTCAGTTAGCATGGATTTCCATTTTATGTCAGTGACTTCTGATGTCATCATCACATTTTCTAAGATAAATTACTGTATTGTACCTTTCCATTTCTACTGCTTAATATTTTTAGGCTCTTCATTGTGTCTATTAGAAAGATAATAAGCAAGCAAGAGGGATGGTCCATGGGTTCACTGCACTCTTGAAGAGAAGTGGCATCCATCTATTTCCCCTGCTTTTACACTGGGCTTGTGTTGCTCATTCTGTCCTTGGCACTTGCACCCAGACCTACAAGAGCGCAGCACACTCTCACATACCAAGGCCTTCCTGTGTCATTGTTGTGGTTTTTGTTTCTGGCATAGTTTTTGAAGGGAAACAAATGAAGAATGATACTTATTCAGCACACTTTTGTTTGGGGACGGGATTTTGTTTTTATTTTTATAGTAACTGAAGAAATAGCTAGTACAGCTTTCATAGTCCCAAGGACTCTGATTTAGTGTGAGTTTAAAGCTTAGGTAGTTTGTATCACAAAATTCTGAAACATAGAGTCAACTCTGATTCCAATCATTTGGGAAGATAGCCCAAGCTGTGATGGGCTATCTTCCCAAAGTACAATGTGAGTGTAGGTGGTCTGTTCCGTGGGATGGAAACAGACATGCAGATCCCTATAGCACTCTCACTTTCTCCTCTGCTTCCCCATGTTAACATTTGGGTTCCAGGTCGGGGTTCAATGAACAAGGTGCACACATCTCTTAAAAATGACTCTGTTGCCAGGCATTGGTTGCAAACACCTTTAATCCCAGCACTCGGGAGGCAAAGAGGCAGGCGGATCTCTGTGAGTTCGAGGCCAGCCTTGTCTACAGAGTGAGTTCCAGGACAGCCTCCAAAACAATACAGAGAAACCCTGTCTCAGGGGGGAAAAAAAAAAACTGTTGACTAGGTGCACTCTGCTGCTTACATTTTAAAGTGCCCTACATCCCAGATCATACTCTTCTGTGGTATTCTCCTATGTCATTGAGACCCCTCCCCTCTTGGCCAGTCTACAGAGTAGTGCTTATTCTCTGGCCTCCTGGTCAACTTATACAGAGTCCTGAGCTCTATCCCCTGCACCACAGGAATAAAGGAACAACAAAGCACTCCTGTCTCCTGCCCTTCCTACAAGGGCAAGTTGGACCCAAAGACTTGATGTGACTAGAAGAACATCAAACCCCAAGGAGTACATGACAGAAAGCAGTGTGGCTCCTGCTGGAAGAGCCTTCATTTCTGTAGTAGTGTGGCTCTCCCTGGGAAGAGCCCAGCTTTAAGCCAGCTCCTAAAACTCCCCTTTCTTGGTCAGCTGTGGGGTTCCTCATCCTTAGTTAAGCATGGTTCTCTCTGCAGGTGTGGCGAAGGAGGACTATCCGCACACTCATGGGGAGTTCTCATTTGATGAAGATAGCAGTGATGCTTTGTCTCCAGACCAGCCGGCAAGCCAGGAGTCTCAGGGCTCAGCAGCATCCCCCAGTGAGCCAAAAGTCAGTGCCTCACCACCTCCTGTGACTGCAAACACTCCGGCCCAGGTAAGACCTTCCTAACATTCTTACAGGCTGTGTCAAGACAATATTTTCACCAGAAGAAAAATCTGAAATTACTGACACTTCCTGTGAGCCAAACACTGTACAACTGATTCTCACTTAATAGTTCTGATACACATACACATACAGTAGTCTATTTTTTTTGGTGTGTTTCTAAAATTCTTCTTAGAACATTGACAAATATAAATTGCCAGATACTGAAGTGAGCCTTGTTGTAAGGTCAGCCTGTGTTCACAGGAAACTTAAAAAATTGAAAATACATTTCTTATGTCCTTGTCTTGTGCACATATTCTTGTTAGGTATATGTTTTGAAGCATTATTTCTTCATTACACTCATCACCGTATTCCAAAATAAATGTTCTATTTGGTTGTTTTCTTCAACGAGAATGTTAAAGAATTCTTGACTGTCAATGGCAGACTACATATAGTTGGGTGCAGGAAACTTTGCGAAGGGGGTTAGACAATTTAGTGTGTGTATAGAGGATCAACAACTTAGTGTGTGTATATGTGGAGGGCAGACAACCTAGTCTGTGTGGATATATGTGTGCATGCATGTATGTACCTGTTTCCCAAAAGTGTTCAATAAAGGCTGACTTAGTTAAGCTTTCTTAATGACTGACTGGAAAATCTAGAGGTTTATATTCTTGTATTTAAAAGTGGTCCCATCAGACATGGTGTGGTAGTTTGAATGTAATTGGCCCCTATAAGCTCATAGAGAGTAGCAGTATGTGTGGTTTTGTTGGAGCAAAGGAGGTGTGTCACTGTGGGTGTGGGCTTTGAGGTCTCCTATGGTCAAGCTACATCCAGTATCACAGTTCATCTCTTATTGCTTGTGGATCAAGATACAGAACTCTCAGCCCTTTCTCCAGCACCATGTCTGCTTGAATATGGCCATATCCCACCATGACAATAATGGACTAAACCTCTAAAACTGTAAGCACCCAATTAAATGTTTTCCTTTGTAGGAGTTGCCATGGTTGTGGTGTCTTTTCAGAGGAATAGAAACCCTAAGACAGGTGGCATGGGTAGTGACAGTCCAGATTTTCTGTCCAGGGTCACAGAACAGCAGTGTCTGTGGCTCCCAGTATTGCTAGAACATCACCTAAAGGGAACCTGGAGTTTTGTTTTGTTTTTTCCAAGACCCTGACTATCTAGAAATTTCCTCTGTAGACCAGACTGGCCTTGAACTCAGAGATCTGCCTGCCTCTGCCTCCTGAGTGCTAGAATTTCAGGCATATGCCACCACTGGCAGGCCAAAACTGAGGGTTAAGGAGCATCCCAGACTGCAGTCTGAGCAAATGGTGAGAAGGGAGGCCTGCCTCTACTGTGTTCTCACATATGTGCTTCACCCTGGCTTGAACTTTAAAAATAGGCCCAAAAGAATGTCAAGTATGTAAGTAAATAAACTTTAGAAAAGAGTTTTAGTTAGCCATTTGGGTTACTTTTCTGCTTCTGTCTGAGTAGGTCAAGTTGTGAGACAGCTATTCACATGGCTGTAGGTTTAGTGACAGAATTGTCACCTCCACTCTCTAATCACAGCTTCCTGGGTCTCTGATGATTGATCTTTATTATTAGTGACTAGATTTGGAATCAGGTAAGAGATATAAGCAAGAGAGTGTCTGCTAGAGGTGTTTCCCAGAGAAGCTTAACTGAGGAGAGGACATGCAGGGTGATGCTGCCCACTAGATGGGTCCCACTGAATAAGTCAGGAGGAAGTCAGGCAAGCTCAATCTGTTCTGTTACCAGATGTGTGCAAGTCGCCACCTATTGCCATGCTTCCCCCATCATGATGGACTGTATCTCAAGACTCTGAGCCAGAATACCCCTTCCTCCTTGGCTCCTCCTGATCAGGTGTTTGGTCATAGCAACAAAAAAGTAAGAGCCACAGAGGCTCTACCTGTGAGAGAGATTACCATCCTCTCTGTTGCAGGCCTTTTCTTTGCTCATGAAAGTTGGTCCCTATCCAAGCTTATGTGAGAAGGTTTAACCAGACTTAGCCCTGACAGGCTGACACTGTGAAGCCCTTGGAGGGAGACATGAATGACAGTGCCTGTCAAAGGTTAAGGACAGTGCACACAGAGCCTCAGCTTGCTCCCTGAGTGGACACTGATGTTCACCTGCCTCCAGTGTGGCTGCAGCATTGTGTGTACCTACTCCCCATACCCAGCAGCCAGATCAGTGACAAAGACCTGCTTTAGGGAACTAAACAATCCCCAGAGACAATCAAAATGGCTCCACTGTAGCATCACTTCTCAGGCAGTTTCTAGCGTGCGTGCGTGCGTGAGTGCGTGCATGCGTGGGTGTGTGTGGGTGTGTGTCATAAATTCTCTGTGTTATAGGTTGTGTATTTGTCAGTAAGGAATTGATAATTCTTGCACTTATTCCTCATCTACATGACCCTGGCAACTGAGAACAGGAAGCCTTTAGTAGTATAAGTAACATTGTTCAAGGGTTATTCTGTTTACAGTTTTTAAATTAAATACAGATGCGGGCCTTACATCAGTGAAGTCTAGGATTTTCATATCATCTAGAATTGATAACTTATTTTGACAACTTTTGAATTTTATTGTATTTTTCTAAGTTTTTCTTTCATTGTTTTGAGACAGGGTTTCTCTATGTGTAGCCCTGGCTGTCTTGGAACTCACTCTGTACACCAGGCTGGCCCTGAACTCACAGAGATCCACCTGCCTCTGCCTCCAAGTAGTGGGATTAAAGGCATGTGCCACCACCGCCCAGCTTTTCCAAGTTTTTTTTTTTTTTCTTTTTTATTACCTTTCTCACAGCTGTGAGCAAAGACCTGACAAGAAGCAACTTAAGGAGAAGAAAGGGCTATTTTGGCTCACATTTTGTGAGGATAAAGTCCATCGTGCCAGGAGAGGCATGGCAAAAGAAGTGGCTCTTCACATTGCATCTGCAGTCTGAAATAAGTGACTAGGAGAAAGTGGGCCAGGCTCTTAAAAGCTCTTGGCCCACCATGCCCAGTGACCTACTTCCTCCAGAGAGACTCCACCTCTGAAAAGCTCCAAACACTTCTGCCTACTCAGGATCATGAGTGAGGCTGTACAGGACATTTTGACATTCAAATATATGCATAAAATCTATTAATATTTACTTACCTTAATATCATTACTCTTAAAGTTCCCTTCACGGGAAAGGACCTTAACATAGTGCTCCTCACCAGATACCAAGTTCTGATACAGTAAGATCTTCACTCATCCTACCATAGAAATACAGAATAAACAAGCCCAACAGAACCCACATCTTTACTGATTTACTGAATAAGACACCTTAGGAGATTGGTACGGTCCCGCAAAGGCCTGTGTGTGCCACCTGATGGACTTGGGAGGTGAGTGGATCATGAAGGTACTGAGTTCATCAGTGAATTAGTCATTCAGAAGTTCATAGCCAAATGGGCTATTAGGAAATAGGCTTGGTGGTGGGAGAAGAGCATATCTGCCCCAGCCTCTCTTTCCATCTTTCCTCACCATATTTCTGCCTTGCCTCAGGCCTAATCTCAGCATAGTCACTGAAACCACAAATAAACAATAAAGACCGAACCCAGAGATTCCCAGCTAGGTATTTTTTCATCCTTAGAACTCATTTCAACCCCAAAGATCATAATTGCAAATGGGGTACAATTTGTTTTATGCTTAGGCAACTCATGAATAATGGGAAACCAGAAAATGACAGTTTACATATGTGAGTACAAGGGAGTTACCTCATCCCTTTCATTGCGGACTCTTCTCAGGAATTTCTTAAGCCATTTATTTAATCTCCTCTCATTTTTAAACACCATGATGTTCAACCATAAGCATGATCTGATAGCACCTCTGTGAATTCCCAAAGCCTTGTACTTTGAGAAAGAACTGTTGGCCAGCTGCTCTGCTAAGCTGTTCTTCCATGTCTTTTACCTCTTCCACTCTCCTTTGCTTCCAAGTTACCATGAGGTAACAAGCCGTCTCCTAATAACACTTCTACCACGATTGTCTTGTGCCAAAGTAACAGGGCCTGTGAAACCATGAGCTAAGTAAACCTTTTCCTTTAAGTTAATTATCTCAGGCAATTTGCCATAGTAATAGTATAAATGTTACAGCTTGAAAGGAAAGATATCCTGGCATTTGGTAGCCAAAGAATACCACAAAATCACACTACACAACAAACCTCACACAAAAGATTTATTGGGAGGGAAAAAACCAGGAGCATGGCAGCCTCTGCTTGGACAAGAAACAGCAGAGAACTGAGCAAAAGGCAGGGTTTATATAGAGTTTCTTGTGGGGAATGAAGCTTTCCAGGGTGGGGATTGGTGAGATTTCACATCCAATTGGACTTTTTATTCCTGTAGGGTGGGTAGCTGGGTCTAGCAGTTAAGAATATTCTGTGCGTGGAACCTGACAGTTGGAGGCCTCCAGGGAAAGGACCTGGCCACATGTGTGCCTTGAGGGGCTTACAAATAGCAAGCTAATTTTGAATAATTATAATTGAACCCATAGTTCAATAATATATGAGTAAATATTATTTAAAAAAAACTACTGCAACCTTGATTTATAACTCCCATTTTTATACAGAATTTTATAGTAATCACTATAATTTATAGCAATCTGTGCTCTTGATAGTATGGAAGAGAGCTGGGGATGAGTACACACACTTGTATTCCCACACTCAAGAAGCCAAGACAGACGGATCGATGCCTTCAGGTCTGCCTGGCAAACATGGGATGCATAAAGCAACATCTCTAATATGACTGGAACTGATTTTAAGAACAGCTCTCAGTGTTATTCATGCTTGTCACAGTAACCAAGGACAATGCATTAAGAACGTATGCAAAAAGAGAGAAGGTTGTCAGTTCATCACTCCAAAAAGTCAGCCAAACATGGAAAGACGCATGGAGTTCACAATTTACCAATTCAGTACAAGCCCTAGCAAATCCCAACAGTGATTCCCACTGAAATAACCTAGTAAGGGGCTTGAAAACCAAAACCATCTTGAATTTAAAAGAATATGTTTTCAGCCTCACGGTCTTTTTAAAAAAATGTTATTAATTAAATTGTTTTCTTTGACAATTTCATACATGCATATAATACATTGATTTTAAAACTTATCATGACATCATCAAAATCAGAATAATATGGTGCTAGCATAAAAACAACCACACAGATGAGTGGAATCTTCCAGAACCCACTGATATCAGAGCCTAGAAAAAAATGTCCTCGTGTATATGACAAAGTACTTCTTGACAGAGGCCCAAGGTCACTCAGAGCAGGAAATACAGTGTCACTAAGGAAGCCATATGTCCATACTTAAGAAATAAATCTGTTTATCCTACACAGAATGAGCTCACATGGGAAAGACCTATGTGTGAGCTGTAACACTAGGAAGGTCTTAGGAGACAGCACAGGAGAAATCATCCTGACCTTACATTTTCCTGCTTTCTTGAATGCAAGACCCAAGCAACAAGAGATAATTAGTTCCCATCAAAATTTAAAAGTTTTATACGAAGAATCTTAATAGCAGAATGAAAAGCCAACCCAGAAAGTGGGAGAAAATATTTGAAGAAAGATTGTCTCTGGTATACATAAAGGACAGTCACAAGTAAACAATACTGTTCAAAAATAGGTGCAAAACTTGATTGACATTTCTCCAGAGAAGATATATGTGCTGGCTAATTTTAAGTCAACTTGACATAAACTAAAGTTATTTGAGAGGAGGAACCTCAGTTGAAAAAATGCCCCCATAGGATTGGACTGTAGTCTAACCCATAGGGCATTTTCTTAATTAGTGACTGATGGGGTAGGGCCCAGCCCATTGTTGGAGGTGCCATCCCTGTGCTGGTCCTGGGTTATACAAGAAAGCAGGCTGTGCAAGCCATGAGGAGCAAGCAGAACTCTTCCATGGTCTCTGCATCAGCTCCTGCCTCCAGGATCCTGCCCTGCTTGACTTTCTGTCCTGACTTCCTTCAGTGTTGAGCAGCAATATTAAAATATAAGCCAAATAAACCCTTTCCACCCTAGTTTGCTTTGATCATAGTGTTTCATCACAGCAATAGTAACAAGTGGCCAATAATATGATATGATGATCTCTGGTATATCATAACTGTGTTGTATAGACAATGGAAATGAATGCATTACAACATGTAGCATAAAAAATAAACATAAAACTAAAAGGTGCCATCACATACCCAAAAAAACACCAGGTTCTGGTTAGTATGTGGAGAACTGGAAATCTTATGCATTGTTACTGTACTAACATATGTAGTTGCATAGGCACTGTACAAAATAGTGTCTTAAAAATAGTTTTACCGGGCCAGTGACATGACTCAAGTGAGTAAAGGCATTTGCCACCAAGTCTGATGATGTAAATTCAGTCTCTGAATTAGTGACTGGGAGCTGACTCCCAGATGTTCTCCTTCCTGCACTGGCATGCACACCCACACTCATACATGAAGAAACTAAGTAAATAATGTCTAAGACAGAACTTAACCAGTGACCCAGAAGTTCTGTTTCTGGATGAATGAGTTGAAAGCAGGAAGCGGGTGTTGTGGTACATGTTTATCATCCAGTACTTCACAAGCTGACACAGGATGGTTGCTCTGAGTTCAAGAGCCTGGGACATATAGTAAGACCCTGTCTTTAAATCAAACAAACAAAAGGCTGAAACAGAGAATTAGAACATATATATTCTCTGCAACACATATACCATCATTCACCCTGTTCCTTCAAGCAACATGTCATGGCAAACAGAAAAGCAGCCCCTCTGTGCACAGCATCCTAGTGCAGAAACAAAAGCTGCCCTTGGAAAGAGGGATACTGTACCAGCTACAGAATGAAGAACCTGAGAGTTATAGTAAATGAATGACCGGTCCCAGCGGGACACACACCAGCAAATGAGAATTTTACATGCCTAAACTCAGCATACAAAACATGTTTGGGTTTGTATTCAGCTTGTTCATTGTTTATTTTATCTGTGTGGGAATTGAAAAATCTAAATAGTATTCAAAGAACAGTCATAGCTTGAATTTATTTGCATGTTGCCATCTTCAGCAAGAACTCTTCTGCATCCTGAATTAAAACATGTTTATTAGAGATTGAAAAGCTATAGTATAAAAAGTAAGAGCTTTCCAAAAGGCAACACCTGAGCCTTCGTGTGCAGATAGTAGTCTACAGGGGAGGCAGCTAGAGCCTGCATTGTGAACTTTTCCTGTAGCAATTTCTAGTAAAAGAAATGTTAGTTTTAAGGTTAAGAGTCTCTTTTTCTAACTTATTTTCAAAGTACCTAAATATTTCATATTTTTCTGACATTTTCCTTTGAATGATGTGTGGTGTGTATACACATGTATGTGGAAGCCAGAGGTTGATATTAAATATTATATATGTTGTATGTGTTCATGTGAATGTGTGCATGTAAATGTGTGTGTGTGTGTGTGTGTGTGTGTGTGTGTGTGTGTGTGTGTGTGTGTGTGTAAGCTAGGGAATAGCGTTACCAGTCTTCCTCAGTCACTCTCCACCTTATTTTTTAGAACAGGATCTCTCACAGAGCCTACAGCTCACTTATTTGGCAAGGCTGGCTAGCCAAAGAGCTCCAGGGATCCTCCTGTCTAACCCCAGTGCTGGGATTACAGATGCACACTTCACACCTTGAATTTTCTGCATGGTTGCTAGGGTTCCAAACTCAGGTCCTCATGCTAACACAGCAAGCACTCCACCAGCTGAGCCAGCCCTCAGCCCCCTGATGTTTTCTTTGATTGTGTTATGATGAAAGTGAAGGCACCAGCAATCATGAGCCCTGTATCCTGTGGTGGGAACAGTCATCCTGTGGGATGGGAAATCAAGTCTGTGGCTTCTGTTTCTTCTTTAGGGGAATTAATTCTGAATCATTGAAGTTAGATGTTCACAAAGTGAACACAGGTTTTGGTGTCACTTTAGACACCTGGTATTCTTTCTAAGGCGGTGGCATACTGCTCATATGATGACAAACTAACTGTAGAGCAGAAAGTGTCCTCTGTGACCTGGATGTTTTCAGTCCTTTTAGAAGAACATGGCCATTTCAGAACTCCAGCACCTGGGTTATTTTGGACCACTAGATATGTCCAGTTGCCATTTGGGGAAGACATTTTCGTTTGAGTCCTTGAAGACACATAAGAAGCCTGACAGAATGCCTAGACTCTGGATGCCTCTCCTTTCCACTTGTTTACCTTTCCTTAGGTACAGTGAACAACCACTGTATTTCAGCGCACTTAGTCTTATGGTTACTCGGCACAGCAGTCACATTGAAGTACAAATAGTGAGAAGACAGCATTTGTAGTAGAGGCCGAAGGAGGCACAGCCTAGGAATGAAGGCAAGAAGACGTCCTCACAAGCAACCCCAAGCTGCTGCATCTGTACTTCCAGATGGTCCTTCAAGTGGTTAACACTTCACTCACTCTCAAACATGTCATGACTGCCTGAGCTGGTCAGACAGCTCACCAGGTGGTATGCTTTTGTAGGGAGATAATGTGTAATTCAGAATTCCAAGCATTTGATTCTATTTCATATAGCAGTTATGCAAGCACCCAAGAGTATATTCTCTGTGAGACCACCCACAAGTAAGTAAATCTGTCCCCAAAGTATGCCAGGTGAAAGGACCACTAATAGCATAAGGCCACGTCCCATAACGAACTGCCACCTTTCATTTGATGTGTGATACTTGGCTGGCCACAGTTTTCTCAGAGTCAGACATCCAGGGTGTTGGAGAACAGAGTCTGGAACATGAGATGCATCCTTAGCCTTCATTGCTGGATGAAATGAAGCTGACCACAGCCATCTTTACCAAGTCTCATGCATGGTCTTATGTTAATAATCTCAAGCTGAAATGAGTAGCAGGAGCTGCCCTCAGAGAGAGCGAGCCCTGGACTTGTACAGCCGCACACTCACTCACACAGGCACAGCTGGGCTTGAGAATGTGAATTTACTGAGGGAAGCCACAAGAATGTTATTCATCAATTAAACAGATGTTTATTGAGTATACACACCAGGCTTCATATTTCTTGTTGCTAATAGCACTCCAAGTTTTCAGGTTGTTTATCTTAAGGAAGGGAAATGTAATTTGTTATTTTAAATACTTCCACAAAAGGACTGATTTTGATTGTTTCTATGATGCATTTGAGGGTTGTTCAAGGAACTGAAGGGGATTGGATGTCTTTCCTGAAGAAAAGCTGGTAGTAAGGAAACAGAAGTGAGAACTCTGGTGATGGGCATGTCACATACTTGGAGTAGATTACTTGTAAGAAGTAGTAAGATCTTCTGTAGCTGCTTCTGCCCCCATGTCCACCCTGGCTCCTCAGAAAGGACAAAGCCCCTGTAAGAGAAGCTCCAATGTGCAAGGAGACAGTCTCCTGGAAACACATTCTTCAGCTTCCCTTTTAAAAGATACTGGGGGCCGGGTGGTGATGGCACACGCCTTTAATCCCAGCACTCAGGAGGCAGAGGCAAGTGGATCTCTGAGTTCGAGACCAGCCTGGTCTACAAGAGCAAGTTCCAGGACAGCCTCCAAAGCCACAGAGAAACCCTGACTTGAAACACCCCCCCCAAAAAAAAAAAGAAAAAGAAATAAAAATAAAAGATACAGGGGAATGTGATGGCCCTAACTTGGGCGAGCTGCTGGCGTAAAGCTCACACGTGGCAGTGGGGCTCAGGCAGCTTTTGGTGGAAAGATCTATCGCAACAGGAATGTGGTCAGTTAGCATTGGCTTGGAAACAGAGTATGAGGTGTACAGTACATTGAAGACCCCTGGGGATGGCATGATCCTCCTCTGAGATGCTGCCAACCACAGCCAGGGGTGAGTATGGTGCAGGTCCATGCTCTGAAAGGCCAAACCCGACATGTGAATCAGCCAGGGTTCGTATAACCTATCAAGAAAGGTTTAAAAATGCATTGTTTTGAGTGTTTTTATGAGTTGGTTTTTGTTGTTGTTCTTACTGTTTTGTTTTTACCAAAAATAAGGATGTTTCTGACCATACTTCTAAAGGGAGTGGGGGGTACAACACACACACATCCATATGCCAGTCCATCCTTAGTTTCTGCTGCCCACTGCTATTGAGGTAAGCCTAAGTAACCAGATTCAGCCTGTAATTCCCTCTGGATCTCAGGCACAATAGTGTCTTTTTCTTGGTTTCATTTTTAGACATTTTTTTATATTTGTAAGTCTTTATACATTTTTAATTAAAATAGAACTATGTCGCTTACCCATCTCTTTCTTCCCTCTAGCACCTCCCAGGTTTCTTCCTCCAGACCCTTCCCATTACCCCCCACTCTCAAATTGATGGATTCTTTTTCTTTGTTCATATTGCATATATGTATATGTGTATGTATGTGTGCGTAAATGTAAAAATACAACCTGCTGAGTGTTTTGTATGAATATGGTTTGGGACCAACCACTTTGTATTGGTTAATCAGTAAGGATGCTTTCTGTAAAATGAGTTCATTCCCTTGTAGTTCCAGTCCTCTCACAGTCACTGATCTCATGGCCTTGTGTCTTTCTGCCTTTTGCACCAGTTTACCTCAGTGTCCCCAGCAGTTCCTGAATTCTTGAAAACCCCTCTAACTTCGGACCAGCCTCCCACGAGATCTACAGCTCCCATCCTCTCCACAAACACTGTGTCCTCAGCAAAGTCTGCCCCAACGCTGGTGAAGGTAAGTGCCCAGAGCATAGCACTGAAGAGCTCCACTCAGTGGCTGGGGCCTCAGTATCAAGCCTGTGGACACAAGACAGAGGCATGTGTCTTGAGTTCCAACAACCTTGAAAACAAAACTGCAATGCCTCCTAGGTTGGATCAGCACATGACCTGTCCTCGCAGTAACAGAATGACATGGAACTTGGCTTGTATGAAGTGCTGACTGTGTAGCATCGCAGGGATGTCTTTCATGACAGCTAGCTTTGCACTCTTTGCACAAGGTGAAGCTCTGTTGCATCCAGATGAGAGTCTGTGCTGCTCTGTCAGAGGCTTGAGAGGATCCTTCAGTTGAGTCATTTTGGTCAGAAGCAGCTTGGCATGGTCTCAGATACGCCTCCTGTTCCTGGCACTATTCCCCAAAGTGCACTTGGTTGAAATAATTCAGAGTAAATCCCAAGGAATGAGGGAAAAAAAACCTTAAATATGCAGTACATTTTTAAGGTTCTTAAAATCCTATTTATAATTCCTAAATAAAATTATGGGGAAAACAGCAATAAGGAATAGTCAAACCATCTCATTTGTGGCTTTTTCTAAAACTGGCAAAGTTCATATCTCAAGCCTCTTGAACTAAATAGGGCATTAGTGTTAGCTAACCTCTTGTCACCATGCAGAGACTGACCTTCAAATAAGTTAAGAAGTGGTGTGGCTAAAAAGACCCAATCTCCCAAGTTCTACTCCAGCCTTTTTCTGCAGCCTTTTTCTGCTCTGAAGGTTGTGGCAGCATTCAGTTATAAGGCTAAAGATGTCTGAGCCAGTGGGACTCTAATTTCGGAACATCTTTCCCCAGCTTAGCACCAAAAGCAGCAGTGTCAACAAAGTCACCTCCTAATGTGTCCTGCAGTATCTCCTCCACATCCACCCCACCAGTGTCCACCCCACTTCCCTCAATGGCACAGAGGACCAGGATACCAGCCTGTCCTTGTCACCTCTCTCCTCCTCTGTTTCCTTAGTGTCTTCTTTGAGGGAGGTGTGGTCCTGGGGCAGGCAGAGGGAGGAGTGCACCAAGGGCTCCTGTAGGCTCCAGCAACATTGACATGGCACAGACTCTTCCATGTGCATGCTGAAACTAGCTGACCAGCTGATTGGACTGTTGTTACTTGAGTGGTGTGCCAGAGGGTGTGTAATAGCTTGGCAGGCTGAAAGGCAAGTTACAGCCTTGCTAGTTTCCAGGGCTGTAAAATGCTCCCATTTTACAGCCATGAGCTTCAAGTACCTGTGTGATGTCACAAGTGCAGAGTTGGGAAGAGATGCACACTAAGCTTTTGTGAGTCAAAGTAGCCCGTTTCCATAAGCAGTTTGTACCATCACTATGAAAGTCATGCTGTGGAACCATCTTTTAAGACAAGAGTCCATGCAATCTGTAGCACAGGAAGTGGAAGGTGCATTTCTAGTGAGCGTACATGAGACCCTCCCTGTTCCACTTTGGCATGCCTTCACATAGGAAGGATGTGCCCAAGGGTGTTAGCAGCCTCGGTGTCTGACCTACATTCTTTTGGTGTGGGGAGGACTTGTCATTTATTCGTTCTTTGACTATAAGGATGTTATATATGGAGCTTATTCACAAGATCTATTCAGTTGTCTGTCACTGAAGCAGCCTAGGAATGATGTCCTATTTTGTGTGGGGTTATTTTTTTTAATTATTATTCTGTTTTTAGATGTATTTTATTTTTTTATTTGTGTATTTTGCCTACATGCATATATTTGTACCATGAGTGGCTTGTGCTGAAAGAGCTCAAAAGATCCCCTGGAAATTGGAGTTACTGATGATTGTAAGTCACCATGTGGGTGCTAGAAACCAAACCCAGGTCCTCTGCACGTACAGCCAGTACTCTATAAACAGCTGAGCCATCGCTCCAGTCCACTGTTCTCTTTAACTTTGCTTTCTGTTTTGTTATGTTTTTCTTCTTTTTATTGAAAATAGATGCTTTTTGTACAATATATGTGAATCACAGTTTCCCCTTCCCCAATTCCTACAAGGTTGTCCCACCTTCCCTCCTACTGGGATCTATACCAATTCTGTCTCTCATTAGAAAACAATAAGCATCTAAAGGATAATAATAAGATAAAACAAAAACAAGCTGAAATAGGACAAAACAAATGACTTGCTTTGTTCTTCACCTGAAAAGGTAAAGTTGTTGTATAAATACCAAAAAGCAGAAAATGATCTGTTGATTTTGAAACTGAAAAGAACAACTTGAGAAAAAAGTTCTCTTGTCAGTCGTAAGATAGGAGAAATATATGGTCTTACCCCATTTTAAAATTAAAAATTAAACATGTTCAGGGTCTTTTTATATATATATTACCTGGCATTTTTGAGTTCTGTTATTTTCCTTAATGCTGCTTATATAATCTATCTTATTCTCATTAGAAGGAAGCATGTATTTATTTTTACATAGCCATTCTAGGCTTTTCACTAGGAGATACTGTATCTATGCAGAAGGCCCAGAGTTGATGTCTGTTAATGTATGCATAGGCAGTGTCAGACCAAGCATCTTTGCTGTGCTGAGTGAGAATGTAGAATGAGAATTTTAAAATCAAATTAAGTCTGCAAATGTCTTCATGGTTCTTTGATTTGAGACAGAGTCTCAAATCAAATAGCCTAGGCTGGCTTCAGACTTATATAGGCAAGACTGACCTTGAACTCCTGATCCTCCTGTTCCTATCTCCTGAGTGCTGGGATTACAGGCCCAAGTCAGTGGCTCTTAAATGTATTTCATGTTTTCCTCCCCAAGGCTGCTCAAAACCATCTAAGGCACACTGCTTTTTCTTTCTTTTTTTTGTTTTCTGAATCATTGAGGCACATGATAGAATCCCTTTCATGAACTGACATCTCTTAAAATGTCCTCCCTTTTATTTTTTTATTTCCTCAAAAAAAATAGCAAAGTCATCCTAAGAATCCAAATGACAAACACCGTAGCAAAAAATGCAAAGACCCAAAACCCCGAGTGAAGAAGTTGAAGTACCACCAGTACATTCCTCCAAACCAGAAAGGGGAGAAGAGTGAGCCACAGATGGACTCCAACTACGCCCGCCTGCTCCAGCAGCAGCAGCTCTTCCTACAGCTGCAGATCCTGAGCCAGCAACAGCAGCAGCAGCAGCAGCAGCACTACAACTACCAGACCATCCTGCCCGCACCCATCAAGTAAGCCTGTGCTTGGGCTTTGTCCTGCCATGGCTTGTGCCCTGGCTTTGGGAGGATCCCAAGCTACAGAAGGTTTAGTGTGGCCAAGTACTCTGCTCAGGGACCACCCTCACTTGGCTGCTGTCCAAGCTTACTACATAGTATCTGCAGTCCCAAAGTGAATTCGGACTGCCTTCTAGTTCAACATTTGTCTTCCGTAGCTTTTCACAGCTGTTCAGGAAAGATGTGCCCATGGGACCTGTCAGTATCAGATGCCATGAGAAAACCACAGGATGCACTCCCACATAGGATGAAGAAGCATGGGTATAAAGGCAGGAATAGTCAGGAAAAGCTTTGTGGAAAGTTCCACACGGAAGGCTCTAGAAGGCTCTTCCACACAGAGAAAGAGACAAGCTCTGGTACAGGAAGGGCATGCAGTGGTGGTGAGCAAAGATGCCTGTTAGAGACCATGAGTGATTCCTAAGAAAGGTTAAATGCAGGAAGTAGAATCCCGCTGTAGAAGACTGTCCCACATGGCAGGTGAAACAGTGTCTAAGACAGTGATAACCTGGCAGGACTGAATCATTACAAACAGTGGGATACAGATAATGAAGGAGACTCTAGAAATGTTCAGGGGTAAGGGGAGGTGATGAGATAATGAGGGAATCAGCAGGTGGCTCACAGAGAAAGGTCTGTGTGCTCAGGAACAGAGAAGGATATCATTTCCACCACTTGAAACCTGTTCTTAGGGCTCAGAGGAGGCAAGTTTGTACCCTCCACTCATTGACTAAAAAGTGTTTTAGATATTCGTTCCAATATGCTTTTTCTGAAACTCAAAGATGCAAAAATCCTGTCTCTCACTTCCCACTTACCCAGCTCTAGAGAGACCAGGAAGGTACAGAGAAGCTTGTCATTTAAGCTACTCTGAGCAAGCCATTCAGTATCATAAGAGAATGATAGCAGTTTTCGTCTCAAGATAAAAATATCACGATGAAGATTAAATTCATTGGTAATGTAGACCATCTTATGAAGCAGGTGCCTAAAACAGAGCATGGAGATGGGGAAGTAATTTTGTAACATGTTATTATTTAAGAGCAAGCAAGCCCAAGTGTGCTATTATGGTAGAATGAATCCAGGGAAGGTGGCAGAGTTGGGACAGGACCCAAGCAACTGTCACTATCTTTTAGCTGTGTCTAAGACCTGGGCAAACATCCTGTACCACCACCTGTTTGGGCACCAGTAACGGCAACAGTGGTGACCTTGGCTCCTAGCTGTTCACACCACCATCAGCCCTGCTGCAGTTTAGTAGGATTGGTCTTTTGACTCAATCCCAGTGAGGAAACTGAAACTGAAAACAAAATGGTTTTTCCTGTGATACCTACCTATGAATTATCCTTTTAAAGGTAAAACTGACATACTTGCAGGCAAAACATCCAAGCACATAAAATTCTAAACAGTTTTTAAGGTTTATTATTTCATGTGTATGAGTGCTTTGCCTGCATGTGTGTGTGTACCATGTACATGCCTGGTGACAGAGGAGGTCAGAGAGGGCATCAGATCTCCTGGGACTGGAGAGACAAGACAGTTGTAAACTGCTATATGGGTGCTTGGAGTGGAACCCAGGTCCTCTACAAGAGCACTAAGTGCTCTTAGTGCCAAACCCACTCTTCAGCCCCAAATAAAAATTGAAACAGCTTACTTCTTTACCTGGGGAGAGGACATCTAGGACATAGGACTCCAGACTCCACAAACCCTGCCCTTCCTTGAGGCTTCAGTTTCCCTCTCCTCCACAAGCATCCCCAACTACCATAACTAAACCACCTATCCTAGAAAGAGGAAGGAGCCATCTAGTGTCAGTAAGTCAAATTCTGGCTAGTTCCCAGATCTGAAAAATGAGGATTTTGTTTTTCAGCACACTACTAATCTTTTAACACAGATCTGTCCCAGAACAAAACAGAAGTGAAGAAAGGCACGGCCAGAATCCCAACATGAGGGGAAGTGAGGCTGGAGGTTGTAAGTTCAGGTCTAGTTCAAAAAACAAAAAGACAAAAAATACCTGAAGCTCTGCGGTAGGATTCTATGTGTGTCTGTGCCTCCTTGTTATTATAGAATAAGCTTGGGCTTCAGATAAGCCCAGTGTGGCCTCACACCAGCAAGTTATGGAAGGTCTCAGAAGCCCACTTTGGGCCTCAGAACCTCAGGTCTCTCATCTGTGCTTTAAGTAAAAAGAAAAGTCAGCTTTTAAAATAACATAAGTAGGTTAACCAGTGAATCTTAGGCACAGATAGAGAACCTCAGCCATAAAAGTAGCAAAAAGGATTACATTTGTGTTTCTGTGTGCACATGTGTGCAGGTCAGAGTTCAGTGTCAGGTGGCTCCTCAGTCACTCTTCACCTTATTTTCTGAGGTAGTATCTGTCATCGAACCCAGAGCTTACTGAGTTGGTCTATTAGCTTGGCCAGCAAGCCCCAGGGACCCTTATGTCTCCACCTCCCCAGTGCAGAGATTAGACACCTCTCTCTGTGCCCAGCTTTTTATGGAGGTGCTGGGAATCTAACACAGGCCCTCAAGATCACATGGCATCTTCCTAGCCCCAAGAGTTAATACCTCACTCTATATTCTCCAGAGGACAAATATCACCAAATAGAAAATGAAAGGTGGCTTGGGGTAGGGACATCAGGTAAGAAAGTACAGTATAGCTGTTACTCAAACTTCATAGAGGTTGATTCAGGAGGTCTAAGAATTCTCCTTGTGGGGACAATATTGAATGACAATAAAACCAAAAGCACCAATTGAGTTTTTACAACTCTGAGGTGAGCCTTTTAAGTGTTGTTTGAGGAGAGACTAATGTAACAAGAGTTCTAATAGGTCTTAGTAATAAAAGCCCAGAGCCACATGTAGGGAAAATGCTGAGAGATCAGAGAGAAGAAGGAGAAAAACCACAGCCACCTTACCTACTCAACTTCCCAGCCAAAGAGACTGAGCTCCTGCCTCTTCCCACCTTATCACTTTCTGTTTCCTCCCAGCCATCTCACTTCCTGTCTGTGTGTACTGACCTCCAGGCCTCTATGGTTAGCAAGTGGCTAGCTCTACCCTCTAATCTCCAGGCAAGCTTTATTTGTACAAACTAATGATATATAAAACACTCAGCATTTAGCCCAAACCTCAAAAAACTTGATTTTCCAGACTAGGCATTTAACTGCAACCTACACCAGACAAGCACTGAAAGGCACGGATGTCATGTGCCACAGCTAGTGGGTGGCCCTTACAGCTTTCCTTCTAAATTTCCTCTACGCAGACAGACAGACAGACAGACAGACAGACAGACAGACAGACAGACAGACAGAGCCTCTAGGGATTTGACTGGGATAGGATGCAGTTGAATTTCCATGATACGGAGTCTTCCCAAATGTGTCTGTAATTGTCTCCTTGTAAGCTGCTACATTGTTAGTCAAACGTAGCAGCAGCTTGTCTTAAACTCTAACTTCTTCTTTTGAAGAAATGACAAGAATAGCAGTAGTAGCACACCTGTACCTACAAGGAGGCCAGGACCTCTGCCTTCCAGCTTGGACGACTTAAAGGTAATGACTCTACCTCAAGTTTATTCACCACTAAGTACCTTGCACATGAGCAAATGGCCAGGTTTTCCGGTCACATGGGTATTTTTCCATAGATGGACAACAGTAGTACCCTTTATGGGAATGTTTTCTTTTTATTTCCATTAAGTTTTATCTTTCAAATAACTAATAATTCTCATTTGCTGACATGTGCCTTGTTTGAGCACCATGGGAAGAAACACTTCTGTGTAGCAGTTCTCCAGTACCAGCTGTTTTCAGGTACCTCTCACAGGGCTCTTTGCCTCCTCTAGAGACTTAAGTTTGTTATGGTGAGTACAGATGGAAAAAGTCTGCATTTATATGTCAGCTTCAGACATCTATTGGTAGTGGAGCCCATCCATCCTTCTGTGGACAACAGAGGTAGTTCTGCTATTTATGCACAGGAGATTCACAGAACCAAATACCTGATCTGCTTTTGCCTCCAGGTGTCAGAGCTGAAGACGGAACTCAAACTGAGGGGTCTGCCAGTGTCAGGCACTAAACCAGACCTCATTGAACGCCTGAAACCCTACCAGGAAGTAGCCAGTAGTGGCCTTGCTGCTGGCAGTATTGTGGCAGTGTCGTCAGCAGCTATTGTTACCAGTAACCCTGAGGTAACGGTGGCACTGCCAGTCACAACACTGCATAATGCCGTGACTAGCTCTGTGTCTACTTTCAAGGCAGACTTGCCACCTGCTGGACCCAGCAATGTGGCCCACGTTGAAAGTGCCCATTCCCCTCTGCCCATCTCTCCATCGCCCTCTGAGCCATCCAGTCTCAGTACCGATGACACAAACATGACAGACACCTTCACTGAGATCATGAGCATGATGTCCCCTTCCCAGTTCCTGTGTGCCTCCCCCCTGAGGGTGGCAGGCCATGAGGACAGCCTGAGCCCCACCAGCACCCTGTCAGCCCTAGAACTGGATGCTGCTGAGAAGGACCGCAAGCTTCAGGAGAAGGAGAAACAAATTGAAGAGCTAAAGAGGAAACTGGAACAAGAGCAGAAGCTCGTAGAGGTCCTCAAGATGCAACTTGAGGTGGAAAAACGAGGGCAACGGCCGCCAGACCCTCAACCCAGTGGCCCCTCACAGCCCCTCAGTACATCAGATCAGACACACGGCAGTGCTGGGTCCTCCATCAAGGATGAGGCCTCACTTCCTGACTGCTCCAGCCCCCAGCAGCCCATCTCCACAGGTAGCCAGACCCTTGTTGCCAAAAAGGCTGTGGTCATCAAACAGGAGGTCCCCATAGCCCAAGCAGAGCAGCAGAGTGTTGTCTCACAGTTCTATGTGAGTCCCCAGGGACAGCCACCTGCCCTTGTTGCTCAGCCTCAGGCCTTATTGGCCACACAGACCACTCAGCTGCTGTTGCCAGTGTCCATCCAGGGCTCGAATGTCACATCAGTGCAACTTCCAGTAGGCAGCCTCCAACTCCAGGTACGAAATATGTCTCACAGTGTTGCCTTTACAGTGAGTAGGAGTGGTAGAGCCAGTGCTGAGCTACTACTGTATAGCTACTGTAGGCTACGGTTGTGGAAGGCATAGTGTGGGTGGGTGGGGCAAAGATTAAAAAAAAAAAAAGATTGTTCTCACTTCAGCAGCACATATATGAACAATTAGAACGATTTAGAGAAGATTAGCATGGCCCCTGTGCAAAGATGACACACAAAATTCGTAAAGTGTTCCATATTTTTACTTGGTCATTAGGGACTGGCACTACTTGAGAGGGATTAGGAGGTGTGGCCTTGGAGGAAGTATGGCCTTATTGGAGGAAGTATGTCATTGGTGTAGGGCTTTGAGGTTTCAAGGGCCCATGCCAGGCTTTTTCTTTGCCTGCTGCCTGCTGATCCAGACATAGGTCTCCCAGCTCTTTCTCCAGCACTAGGTCTGCCTTTGTGTTTCTATGCTCCTCACCATGATGAAAATGCACTAAACCTCTGAAACTATAAGCAAGCCCCAATTAAGTACTTCCTTTTATTTAAAAAAAAAAAAGATGAATGGCATTAGCATAGGCTGTGTGCCTTGAGTAAGTCACCCCTGCCCTGATTCTAAGTGACAGCACATTTCTAGATAAGGAGCCTGAGGACAAATGTGACATATAAACCCTGTCTTCTGACTGAGGTGGGGGGTACCATTCACATGAGGATGCTGAGGAAAACATGGAGTGGGCCTGTTCTGACTGTGGAGAGCTGCTTCCCCGGATGTGACCATAAGGAGAACAGGAGCCATTTGAGCCAGTGCTGTGACAGCAGCAGAAATAAATTCACACCTGAGTTTAGAAGGCAGAGCCCAAACACCCTTGGCAAGTGCAAAACTCCCCTGCTTTGTTTACAGAATACTTGTAAGTCGGAAGTCTATTCTATAACGTATCTTTGGGGGGAAATTGATCTAAGTATTTTTGTTAGAGTTAATACAAGAACAGACTCTGTTTTCTGCTGGGACTCTGTACAGCTGTGTGCCCAACATCTCTGACTGTTTGCAGACTATAAGCAGGGTTGTGGGCAGTTGGGTATCACAGTTTGGCACTTCTGAACGTGCCACAGACCTGACTATTGTGTGTAGCGCTGCCTTGTTTCTGTTTTCTGCCTTCAAAACTTTCAGTGAAATCTTAGCCATATTAAGGAGCAGTGTCTGGTTTGGTGTTTTTCACTGGTGTAGGATTGTTGTGCTCACTCAGAGAAGACTGATAGAAGTCCCAGTGTGTTATCCAGGCAGGTGACTGTAAGTAATGAAGTACTGTGTTTATTGGGAAGCTAGATAGTTTTGAACTCCCAGTCTCCATCTCCAGAGAAAGAGGGAGGAGAAAATGTTTCAGGACACAAAATGTGTGTGTAGCACAGTGTCACATGGCACCCAATTAATGATAGTTTTTTTTATATTTCTATGAGTAAAAAAAAAACAAATTTGAAAATAACTAGCTGGGCTCCCAGCACTCAGGAGACAGAGACAGGCAGATCTCTGAGTTCCTTGCCAGCCTGGTTTACAGAGCGAGTTCCAGGACAGCCAGGACTTTACACAGAGAAACCCTGTCTCAGGGGAAAAAAAAAAAAGAAAAGAAAAAATTGAGAAAATAATTGCCAAAGGTCAGGTGAACCAAAGTATGTGACTGTAATTGTTTTGTGTCATTTCATCTAAGCTGTGATTCCTAAGCAAAGTTACACTGTGTTGAAAACTCAATCCCAGGTGTGCTTCTGGACATTAAGATTAATTTTTGTTTTCTTCCCAGACTCCAGCACCAGGAGGCGCTCAGGCTCAGCCTCAGATAGCCACTGCCACACAGATTCCAGCAGCAACCTTGGCCCCAACACTTCCTCAGAAGCAGGAGGCCTTCCCACAGCATGTGCTGGGCCAGCCTCAACCAATCAGAAAGGTGCTTCTCTTTTCTGTCACCTCTCCCCTAACAGGGAGCATCACCTAAGAGCCTGTTCCTTGGGAAGCCCCTGTGATGCTCAGCCATAGAACAAACCCTAGGTCGAAAGCTGTTTGGCCACAGATACTCTGTCTAGGATTGGGGAAAATCTTTAGTATGAAAGATGGTTGAATAGCCCAAGCCTTTTCCAAGTAAGTTTCCACAGCATGTTTTTATAATCTTGGTATACTGGATTTACTGAGTTTAAAGGTATATTTCTTTTCTAATTAAATGTGTTATTCCATGGGGAAAGATAGTTGAAGATAAAAAAGATACTTCTGGCATTTCTGTCTCACGTAAGAACTTCATATGTGTGTATCTGAGAGTCTCTGCCACATCATGGAGGAAGAGCTACAAGGGTCAGGTGTCAGGCACACACCTGTAATCCAACCCGGGAAAGGCTGAGGCAGAGTCTCCAATGTGAGTCCAGCTTGGGCTCTCAGAAAAAGAACGGAGAAGAGGATCTAACCTTGAGGCCTCCAAACAGACATTTTTATCCTGAGTCTGACCTCAGAGCTTTGATCTTGAACAGGATATTAGGTATCCGGTTCTGTAAGTCTCAGGTGCTAAGACAACTTGAAGATGAAACTGAGGACCTGTCTTATCAACAGCAACATTGGCATGAGTGATAAAGGAAGCAGAGTCATACAGGACCAAGTCTAGAAACCCCAAAATACCACTTTAGTGTATGTAAGCTTAAAAGAGGTTCGGCTTCCTTTGGCCTAGGGAAGAGTGTCTACAGTTATACCGGCAGTACGTAAGGGTTTCTCACTTCATCTCAGAATCCTAGGCTTAGGAATCATTCTTTCCCATAAAGTGCTGTTTGCCTTGTGGAAGGAGACTTACACATAGTAGGCACATTTGGAGAGAGATAGGTGCACGCATGTACTCTCATGGTAAGAAATATTTGTATGTTGGAGCTAGAGAGATGGCTCAGCAATTAAGAACACTGAGCACTCTTCCAGGTTCAATTCCCCGAATCCACATGGTAAGTCATAGCTGTCTATAACTCTAGTCCAAGGGGAACTGGACTACATGGCATAAAAACAAGTTGTTCACTGATGGTACCCATCTGTATCTGCAGATCCAGTCCTTTTGGCAGCTGCCTTGTCTCCCACTGCTCAAGGTTGCCTTCATGCTTCCAGTAGAGACCCTGTGACCCACAAACCTTCAAGGTTTCTTGGCCCCTGCTCTAAAACAATTTTCTTTCCTTCATTTTGTCATAGGTCTTCACAAACTCGGCACCAAACACAGTTCTTCAGTATCAGAGGCCACCTGGCCCAACGACCCAGCAGCCCTTTGTCAGTAAAAGCTCCAACCCTGTTCTTCAGTCTAGAAGCACCCCACTTGCACCCCTGCAAAATGGCCCTAGCCCTGCCAGCAAGGTAAGCTATAGGGAAGCAGCATCTACAATGTTCCCTGGCTATATGGTCATCCTGGCACCTGGAGTGTGTGCTGACTTAGTGCTGGATTTGAGGGAGTGAACTAGGCCTGACAGTGACTTGGATCTCTGGTCAGTAAAGAAGAATCCTTCCTCGAGACAACCATCAGCTGTCAGCTACCCAGGTACTTAGTACACCTGTCTATGAGGTGACTGAGGAGCCACTGTGGGTAGAACAGCATAGCTGAGTCACTGCAGGAGCAGTTGTGTGGCCCAGAGCTAACAAGTGCTTCTCCCTTTTCAATGCAGCCTAGCTCACCCTCCCCACCCCAGCAGTTTGTCGTCCAGCACTCCTTGTTTGGGACCCCAGTCACCAAGACAAAAGACCCACCTCGCTATGAGGAGGCCATCAAGCAGACACGCAGCGCCCAGCCAGCCCTTCCAGAGGTAAGTGTGGTCATATAATATCTCAGTCACATTTCAGGTCATCCTCTCAAGAACTGGCCTCAGAGCCGGACGTTGTTGGAGTGGCGCACACCTTTAATCCCAGCCCTCAGGAGACAGAGGCAGGCGGATCTCTGTGAGTTCAAGACCAGCCTGGTCTCCAAGAGCTAGTTCCAGGACAGCCTCCAAAGCCACAGAGAAACCCTGTCTCAAAAAAAAAAAAAAAAAAAAAAACTTGCCTCAGTTAGAACACAGATTCTATTTGGGCTGGCTGTTTTTAATTGGCATTTGAAGACTCCCAAGCTACTTGCCCACAATAACTGATGATACAATGTGGCCTCAGGCAAGGTATATATGTCTCCTTGGAGCCCTCCTGGGTCCCCTCTAACATAGCAGTAGCAGCAGAGTGAGAACTCTCAATTATAAAAGGCATCGGGCCTGTGGAGGATCCCAGTAACCCCAGCGCTTGGTATTGATTAACCAAACACATCCAAGCCCTTCCGTCCAGAGCTCAACACTCACTTTTGAGAAAGGAGCCCAGCCTCCTACAGCTGCTGGGTCGTTGGGCCAGGTGGCCAGCCCAGCCTCCTACAGGACCTGACAATAGGTCACAGTGGATCCTAGCAAGAGTTCACAGCAGCTAGCAAGAACCTGAGCATACGTGTGCAGCCCCATGGCCCATATTCTGTGGAACTCTTTCAGGGACACATGGTGTGTTGCTGCTCTTGCTGTCTAAGGCATGAAGAGGCAAGGCCGAAGTTTTTTCTTGCAAGTATCAAACAAGTGAGCTCCCTTAACTAGGGTGCAAGTGTCAGCACTGTCTGCACTTGGTCAGTGCCTGTGAGGAAATGCTCTAGGGTGCAGAGGAAAGGCAGCCTTCCTGGTTGTGAAACATCCCAGACTCAACAAAGACCTCAGCTATAAGGGGAAAGCCAGATTAAAAGGAAAAAAAAAAAAAAAACTACACATTGCTATGGGAGTCAAAATAAATGGATCTTGGCCTGCCTTTCCCCAGGGAGCAGAAATGAACTTCCAAGTGATTTTAATGACAGTAAGAAGGCAGCCCTTACCCACCAAGCATGGTTCTCATATGCAGGGACACTGGCATTGCCCACCTGATGCATATACCATCAAAAGAAACCAGCAGGAATTCTGGGGTTCGGTGTCGCTGGGTTTAATTCCTAGGCTATGAACACCAGGTAGGTGTTTATCAGCACTTCTCACTCCACTGGGAATCTTGAGGCTCCACCAGAGGCTGAGTGGGTCCCTGCTGCCTCCGTTTTCCTATAGTTATGTCTAACAGAAAACTAATGCAGACTCAGCACACTTGGCACTTTGGTGGAAAACCCACAATCAGAGGAGGGAACTTAGGTGGCATTCGTTCTCTCTTGCCGCTCCATTTGCTAATGGTCAGGGTTGCTGATAGAAAGTGATAGTCACCATAGCCTTCAGACCACAGGACCCAGCTGTGAGCTCCTGAGGAGAAATTCAAGAGAAGAAAGTCCTAAATTCTGGGTCCACAGCTCCACCTAAGCTCCAAGCCACAGAGACTTGGAATAGACGCACAGCAGCCTAGCTGCAGACAGAAGACAGACTAAGATTGAGATTTCTACCCAAGGAGCATTTGAAAGCTGAAGTTAACCCACAGGAGCTGCTTGCTAAAAAAGAGCCATTCATGTGATAAAACGACACAAATAGTACCTTATCCTCAGAGGAAAACCCGATAGGGAATTGAACCCAGGCTGAAATGTGAACTAACCCTGTGTTTCCACCCTTTATAAATGAAAACAGATAGGAAGTCTTTTAAAAAACTAAATGGGAATTCTAGAACTAAAAATACAGTACTTGAAGAAAAATCATAGGTGAATTTAGTAGAGGGGAGGGAAAGGAAGTGAGCTAATGAAGTAAGTGGAATTGATCTCAGCTGTGCACAAGCCTGAGTCATCCTGAGTTAGCATATTACATTGTATACAAGAGTGGCCCGTAAATGTGTACAGTTGCATCATGTCACTTAACCTTTAATTCAAAAACAGAACCCATGCCTGGAGCCTCAGAGCCTGTGTAATGGTTTCCCACAGCGTAACTCCCATGGAAACCCTTGAAAGAGAAACAAGACAGTGGGGTCGCTGAGTACTGGAAGAGATAATAGCTACTAGTGTTTTCACAGTTCTGAGATGTTGGCAGACACCAACCTAACAAAAGAGAATTCCTGTTAACATCATAGCATTCCATGTTACATCTTAGTCCTATTATCAAAAGTAAAGGTAAAAGATACTGAACAGAAAGAAAAGGGGCAAACGACTATTTAACTATGTCAGCTTTTCACCAAAACTGATGGAAAAAGACTGGCAAGGTGGCTTAGTGGGCTTGCCAACTGAGCCAGACAAACTGAGTTCCATCCTCAGGACCCACATGGTAGAAGAAGAGAACCCATTCCTGCACTCATGTACAGTGGCACACATGCAACAACATATATATGCACAAGCACACTCACAAAACAAAGGAAATGTATTTCTACAAACTAATGGAAACCGGAAAAAATGCCACAACATTATTTCAAGTTCTTAGAGAGGAGGGATCAGAGAGACTGTCACCTGGGATTCTGTATCAAGTAAGAGTGTTCTGTAAGAATTAATGTAAGCCAGGTATGGTGGCACACACTTTTAATCCCAGCACTCAGGAGACAGAGGCAGGAGGATCTCTATGAGTTCAAGGCCAGTCTGGTCTACAAAGCAAGTTCCAGGACAGCTAAGGCTGTTATACTGAGAAACCATGTCTTTAAAAAAAAAAAGAAAAGAAAAAGAATAAATGTAATTTCTGGATAATTTCAGATAAAGAAAACATAATCCATCAAACACAAAAACATGGGTTTTAAGTCAAGGGTTGGGGGGAAAACATACCATTCAAACAGGAAACTTACTAGATCTGCTGGTGGCAAAAGACTTAAACATGTTTTACCAAGGATGGTAAGTGAATAAGTGTATGCAAACATGCAACCATCACTAGTCACCAGGAGAATGCATTAGAACCACATCTCCATCCCACAACATACTTCAAAAATTGAGACTGGAAATACAGAGCACCTGCTGATGGGAACCTATGGTCATATTGGGAAACAGTTTGGCTATTTTCTAAGACGTTAAATGTACATCCACTCTGTCACTCTATTCCTAGATACTTACCTGAGAGAAAACATGACATGGCTGTGCAAAGACTTATACATGGGTTTCTATAGCAACTTTGTTAACAGTCCAAAAGTGAGAGCTATCAGCAAGTAAATGAATGGGAAAGCAGGCATTCCCATACATGGAGTACTAGTCAGAAATAAAAAGAGGTGAACTACCCATAAGGTATACGATAAGACATGGATAAACCTCAGAATAAGAATACTACATGAAACAATCCACCTCTTCTATACCCCCAAGAAGTGCATGTCTGAATCACTGACAGGAAACCGATCTCTATCCCCGAGATGAAGGAGCTTCCCAAGTGACAGAAATGGTGGTGATCTTGTTGATGGTCTCAAAGACACATACATATCAGAACATTAAACTCCATGATCTATGGTGTCTTAATTAGGGTTTCTATTGCTGTAAAGAGACACCATGGCCACAGCAACTCTTATAAAGGAAAACATTTAATTGGGTGGCTCACTTACAGTTCAGAAGTTTAGTTCATTATCATCATGACAGGGGACATGGTAACACACAGGCAGACATGGTGCTGAGAGTTCTACATCTGGATCTCCAGGCAGCTGGAAGAAATGAGCCACTGGGCCTGGCTTAGGCTTCTGAAACCTCAAAGCCCACCCCAAGTGGCATACTTCCTCCAACAAGACTGCAACTACTCCAACAAGGCCATATGTCCTAATCCTTTCAAATAGTGCCACTTCCAATGAGCCTTTGGGGACCATTTTTATTCAGACCACCACATTATACTCTCTGGCCCCCAGAGGCTTGTAGCCATATGATAATGCAAAATGCATTTAGTCCAGCTTCAAAATTCCCCATAGTTGGAACAGTCTTTCGTTGCTGGTGGGAGTCCAAAGTGTACAGACACTGTGGAAATCAGTATGGCAATTTCTCAGAATTGCAATACCACTGTTGGGCATATACCCAAAGGAGGCACATTCACATCACAAGGACATTTGCTCAACTATGTTCATAGCAACATTATTTGTAATAGCCAGATCTTGGAAATAGCCTAGATGGACATTCTTCAACTGAAGAATGGATAAAGAAAATGTGGTATATTTACACAATGGAGTACTAATCAGTGGTAAGAAACAATGACATCCTAAAATTCACAGGCAAATGGACAGAACTAGAAAAAAACATCCAAGGTGAGGTAACCCAAAACCAGAAAGACAAATATAGTATGCACTCACTCGTAAGTGGATACCAGACATAAACCAAAAGATACCCAGCCTACAATCCATAACCCCAGAGAAGCTTGAACCCTCCTCCAGAAACAGATGGAAACAGATGCAGAAATCCACAACTAGCCAATGGGCCAAGCTCCTAGAGTACAATCGAAGTGAAGGAGCAGCAAAGAAAGGAACAAAGGAGTCAAGACCATGATGGGGAATCCCACAGAATCATCTGACCCGAGCTAGTGAGAGATCACTGACTCAGGTCTGATAAAAGGGGCACCTGCATAATAAGACCAAACTAGACTCCCCTAATACAGGTGATTGGGACAATATATGAGGCCACTGGCAGTGGGTCCAAGACCTAACACTAATGCACAAACTGACTTAGTGGAGCCCATTCTATATGGAGAGATACCTTGCCCAGCCTAAACACAGGGGTGTGGGGGTGGAGAGGTGCCTTGGTCCTACCTCAGCTAGATGATGGGACAGACTTAGTAGACTTCCTAGGGGAGGCCTTACCCTCTCCATGGAGCAGATGGGAGGAGTGGGAGAGTGGAGGATTTGGGAGGGAAGAAAGGAGGGGGAACTGGGATTGGAATGTAAAAAATTAATTTAAAAAAATGAACAGAATTCCCTATAGTCTATTACACTCTCAACACTCCATACTTAGTCTCTAATACTCATGGCAGCCTCTTAATTATAATTCCCTCTAAAATCAAAATCAAAAAGCAGATCTCATATTTCCAACACACCAAAATATACATTGTCGTTCCAAAATTGTGGAACGGGAGCATAATGAGGAAACACTAGACCAAAGAAGACCAAATTAAGCTGGGCAAACTCCAAACTCTGCATCTCCATGTCTGATGTGAAAATGCTCTTCAGATTTCCAACTCCGTTTAGCTTTGTTGACTACAACATAATTCTTTATCTTGGGCTAGTTCCACTCCCTGCTAGTAGGTATCCCATGACTCTAGCATCTCCAGTGTCTTGGGGTCTACAAGGCAATCCAGAATTCAATTTCACAGCTTCACAAGATGGACTCTTAAGGCCTCCATTCAGGGACACCCTGCCATATGCCTGGCCTCAGCTGCTTTCCTTAGTCACAGAGGGTGAGATTCTATAGCCTCTTTCTTCTATCTTTGACTCTAAAGCCAGAACCATGTGGCCAAAGCTTCCAAGTTCTGCTGTTTACTGGGGCTGGAACATGGCCCCCCTCATTCAATTACATCTTCATTAGCTTCCTGTTTTCAATGGTTTCCTTCACTGCCTAAGCTTATCTGTCCTGGAACTAACTCTGTAAACCAGGCTGGCCTCAAACTCAGAGATCTACCTTGTGTCTGCCTTCTGAGTTCTGGGATTGGTGTGCACCACCACACCTAACACTAAACTTTTCTTTAATTTTTTTCACAAATTGGAAGCTTATCTGGGTGGGATCATCTTGCTCTGAGGTCATTGCTCCCTTTATTCCTCTTAGCATCTAGCTTTTCTTGAATCTGTTTATACTTCCTGGTGCCCTGTTTCTCCTCAGACTATAGCAATAACTCTTTCTGCCTGAGTTCCGCCGCCACATTAGGGCCCCCAAATAACACAGAGAGATTAATATTAGTTACAATGCTGCTGACCAAAGACTAGGATTTCTTATTTGCTAGCTCTGTCTTAAGTATCAACCATAACCATTAATCTATATATTTTATAAAGACTTTATCAAGGATACCAGCAGCATGCATCCTCTCTTCCTAGGATCACATGGCAACCTCTCCTTTTCCTACATTTCCCAGAACCCTCCTTCTCTCCTAGTCCCACCTAACTTGCTTCCCTATTGGCCAACAGTACTTTACTTATCAACCAATAAGACAAACACACACAGAAGGACCTCCCTCAACATCAGACCTACATTTTGTATTTTTCCATGCCCATCTTGCTCCTTTTCATTATAGATCTGAGTAAGCATGGCCACTAATAGCAAAGCAACACAGTCAATACTAGGCTGTCTTTAAAATCTCCTCTTCTGGAGCTGTTCATCCATAATTCTTTAATTTAGCATCAGGCAGATTTTTGGACAAGGGCAGAAAACAACCACATTCTACACTAAAATATCATAAGAACAGTCTCTAGGCCATGTACTAATATTCTCCTCTGAAACCTCTTGAGCCAGGCTCCCATAGTTCAAATCACCCTCACCACCACTGTCTTCCATGTTCCTACTATTCCAAAGTCCCAAAGTGTTCCATATTCCTCCAGGCAAAAACATAATGAGGCCTATCGCAGCAATACCCAAGCCCTAGTACCAACCTCTGTCTTAGTTAAGGTTTTATTGGTGTGAAAAGGCAGCAGCTCTTATAAACAAAACATTTTATTGGGGGATGGTTCACAGGGTTAGTCCATTGTTATTGTGGGAACATAGTGACACACAGGCAGACATAGTGCTGGAAAAGGAGCCAAGAATTCTACATCTGGATCGGCAGGCAACATTTAAGAAAAAAATGAGCCACTAGGCCTAGCTTGAGCTTCTGAAACCTCAAAGCCTGCTCCCAATGACATACCTACTCCAAGAAGGCCACCACATGTCCTAATCCTTTCAAATAATGCCACCCCCTATAAGCCTATGGAGGCCATTTTCATATAAACCATCCCATGATAAATGCAACTTATATGTCAAGTGAACCTCAAAGCTGAAAATACATGCATAGTGTGTTTATCTCTAAACATACCAATTTTTGCTAAATGCAAGTGAATTAGGAACTTTTAAAATAAAGTATTAGAAATCTCCCAAAGTGCTATTCGGTGACAGTAAGGAAGTCAGGGAGCTTACCTGCTTGACTCCTAGTTGATCTTGCTGTGATATTTTGGGTAAATGTCTCCATTTCCCAAGTAGCTCATGTGTTTTCCAGATTATCAAATGTTAGATGAAAGCAGAGGCCCAGTGGAGGACCCTCAGGGCATGGCTGCAGACACTGCCCCTGGTGAAGGCTGCTAACTCTTACTTTCCTTGGCTGCAGGTTTCCAACGTGCACAGTCAGCAGATGGATGACCTCTTCGACATCCTCATAAAGAGTGGAGGTAGGTCAGAAGCTGGACAGGAGCCTGTAGGAAGAGGCCTCACACCACTGGCCCTGGACAACCTTTCTCTAAAGATGGAGGTTGTCTTGGAAACTGAGAAGTGGACAGTTTTAAACCTGTCCAACTCAGGTTATTAAACACACAGGCTCTGTTTCCACATCAAACAGTGACATGATGTCCCCACACCTGTTACCTAGCAAAAAGGAAAGACCACTCCCAAACAGCAGAGCTGGGCCAGCTCTAAACTCTATGCAAAACTGCAAAGTGTGCCTGTGTACCAGTCTAGCCATGGGCTGAGAAGACTCCCATTACCTGGCCTGGGCTCCCGCCAGTTGTTCTATTAGAATTCCAAACACTGCTAACATATAAGAAATCATGAGGGCCAGTGAGAGAACCTAGGGTAAAGGTGCTTGCTGCTGAACTTAATGACCCAAGGTTGATACCCAGGACCCTCATGGTGGAAGAAGAGAACTAACCCCCATAAGTTGTTCTCTGACTTCCACACACATGCTATAGTGGCATGCATACAAACAATAAAATGTAGTTAAAAATTAAAATAAGTTATCAGTTTGTAGTATGTTGTCTTTAAACCAGACATTAACCACAGAAAAAGTCTGCCTTAGCTCATGTGTCTTTAAAAATAAGCATAGAATCAGTTTTTCAGAAACTTTTGGGGATAGTTGCAGCCCAGTGGCAGAGCACTGTAATACAAATGTGAGGTGCCATATCTCATCCCTGGCTCCACACGCACTCAAAAGCACGTGCACGCACACACGCACGCACGCACACATACACACATACACACACAGACACACACACACATGCACAAACATAACACTCAAACACACTGAGCTTTAAGTTCATTAAATCTTTCCCCTAGTGTATTCTCAGAAAATTGAGATAGGATCAAACATGGTGAAGCACACATTTAATCCCAGTACTCAACAGATCTCCAAGTTCCAGGCCAAATCAGCCAGGGTTACACGTAATGAGAATCTGTCTCAAAAAAGCAGTAAAAGAGGTTGTTGAAATTCATCTAAGTGAGCTCTAGTGTATCTATAACAGAAGGTCTGTCAATTTGCTGGCCGAACTATGCAAGTGTGAGTTTGGTTCCCCCAGAACCCACAAAGAAACTAAAACCGGGTAGTTGGTGGTGCATGTCTTTAACCAGCACATGGAAGGCAGAAGCAGGAGGGAGGAGCTCTGATTTCAAGGCCAAACTGGTCTACAGAGCAAGTTCCAGGATGGCCAGGGCTATGCAGAGAAACCCTGTCTCAAAACAAACAAAAAATAGATACAGTAACATATGCCTGTAACCCTGGTATTGGGGAGATGAAGACAAATGGGTCCTTGGGGCTCATTGGCCAGCCATTGGGGCTGAACAGGTGAACTCTAGGTCCAGTGAAAGACCCTGTCTCAAAATGTGGGGTACATTTGAGGAAGACACACAGAGACCCACAAAGAACTAAAAGGGTTGGGATGGAAAGATAGCCTAACACTTAGGAGCACTTTTCTGCTCTTGTAGGAGCACCTTGGTCTTGCTAGAATTCTGTTCTCAGCACCCATGTTGGCTGGCACTGCAGTGCCTGTAACTCCAGCTCGGGGGATCCATGAACACTTCACGAACATGTACACATAAGTAAAAATTAAATTTTTAAGAGTAAATAAATAATACTTAATATTTAATAATTATTTAAATAAATAATCGATGCTTATTAATCCATTTACCTAATCCTCCAAAATTTATATAACTCAAAAAAAAAAAAAAAAAAACAAGAACTCAGAGTAGCAGCTGTCCTGCCTCACTGTAAGGCAAAGGAGCCAGAGTCAGCCTTGAATCATAAGGTATATTCTATCTTTTGGGAGCTTTCTAGACTATACTGCTAAACTGGAGTGCAATACAACAATAATGACTTTCAAAAAAAGAATTAAATAGAGCATGGTGTTTCTGCTTCTAAGATGTGAGGAGGGTGAAAAGGCAGTCACTAATACAAAGTTGGATGGCAGCATATCTGTACTAACACCATCAATTCTTCTGCACAGAGATTTCCTTCCCTATTAAAGAAGAGCCTTCTCCAATTTCCAAGATGAGGCCAGTGACAGCCAACATCACTACAATGCCAGTCAACACAGTGGTGTCTCGACCCCCGCCCCAGGTCCAGATAGCACCACCGGTATCCTTAGAACCAATGAACAGTTTGTCTGCCAGCTTAGAGAACCAGCTAGAAGCCTTCTTGGATGGAACTTTACCCTCAACCAATGACGTTGCCCCACTGCAGAGCAGCAGTGAAGATAGAGAGCCTTTCTCTCTGATAGAGGACCTCCAGAATGACTTGCTAAGTCACTCCAGCATGCTGTACCATTCTCACTCTCCCATGGAGACCTCTGAGGCCCAGTTTGTGGCAGGGACCCCCTGTCTGTCCCTTGACCTGTCAGACTCCAACCTGGACAACATGGAGTGGCTAGACATCACCATGCCCACCACATCCTCTGGACTCACTCCTCTGAGTGCCACTGCACCAAGCATGTTCTCTGCTGATTTTCTGGATCCACAAGACCTGCCACTCCCGTGGGACTAAGGTCTCGGGTCACTCGTCTCAGAGTCGTGAGGTTTCAAAACATGAAAACAATCCTGAAGGGTCAGTGCTTAGAGCTATAGCCATAGCTGCACTGTTGCAATTAAAATATGTTGTCACAGAAAAAAAGGACGGTCATAGCCTGGAAGCCAAGTGTGAGAGCACCTCATGCATCTAGCAGTGACTCCACAACTTACAGAGGCAGGCCTGTTGCATGCAAGAGACCTTGTGACATGCCTTAGAGAAAGCCAAAGGTCAGGCGCCATCCACAGGAAGTGGCGCTGGGGCTCTGGTCATCAGCTACCTTTCAACCTCTGTGGTCACCTCACGACCCTAATAAGAGGCAAGCAGCTCCACTTGAAACACAAGGCCACCACAAAGGTGGGGAGAAGGGAGGGAGAATCCACTGCACATGTGCTCCCTAGCGTGGCCTGTGCTAGGTCTATAGCAAGGTCAGAGGCCTTTGAGCATGCTGTACAACCAGCAGCAGCAGCTTCCAGTCAGAGGCTCTGAGTTCCACTCTGAAATCTGTGTGGCTGTATGATGTTATAGGTCATTTTGTGAGTCTGGAAATCTAAATGAACAGCCTCTTACCATAAGCATATGTCTGCAAAATCTGTAACACAAGAGCCCAGTGCACAGTCCAGATATGTTGGTAGTGCTGCAACTTCCTCAGTAGCCTCAGATGGGTGAAGTTGGTTCCCATGTGATGTTAGCCATTGGAATGTGCTGACCTTGTGACCTCTACAGCCTGCAATAGAGTAAAAAGATGGCTGTCCACTGGCCCTACTTGTTGTAATAACTCAGATATCTCTAGAGTACCTGAGCCACAGTATCTCCATCTTTGAAGATTTGCCGACAGACTCTCAGGTGACCACACCCATCTCAAAGAACCAAAAAAGGCTTCAGCATGAAATTCCTGTCACTAGATCCTTGGTTCTCATTGTATAGGCTTGTAACTGGATGCCCTGCGTGTTCTCAGTGTGTCCTCAAGCCTAAGCCTAAAAACTGGAGGTTTTATTTCTTTTTTTCTCTTGATCTATAAAGGAAAAGTTATGTTTGTCAAGTAATTTAAGAATTTTCTAAAATGCCAACTGCCACAGGATTTCCATAACTCTTGATCTAGTCATTTAGTACTGGCAAATTGTAAATAACTGACCAAAGTATGGGATTTCTATTAAATAAGAGCCTTATCCTATTCCCTTCCCACCCCTTTAACCCTGCATGTGGACTTCCTACACAGGCCTGTTCCACAGGCACATCCAGGAAGTAGCCTGACCCATTGCCTAGACAAAACCTGAATCATTTCTGAGGAGGGTTGTCCCAAAGTGATCTTAGTTCAAGTCTGTATTTGTTTAATCCCACTCTGTGTCAGAATGATCCCTGTTCCCTGCTTTACCCCTCTGAACAGCGCTCCCTCACCTGAAGCTTGGCTTACTGGTAGTTAGGGGCCACCTGACTTGAGGAATCCTCTTGTTTAGGAACTATTCAGTGTTGGGAGACATCACCATTCTGGTAGCTGGACACTACCATCTGACCAAGTTTTTGACTGCAACCTCACATGACGTACAAAGTTGGTTCTGCTGTACAGCTGCTTGTGACCAGAACCCAGATATAGACCTGGGAAGGAACTCTTCCCACGGGAATTTCAGCTCTAGGTTTTGGTGGAGAGGTTTAGTCCTCTCTCCTGCTTTGAGTGTCCAGGTAAAGTAGTACCAAGTATCAGTGAGCTTGTGAGAGACCGCTAAATGCTAGTGTACTTCCTCCTATAGAAAAATGTAATTTCTGACATCCTGGGTTGTGAGTAGAGACAGCATTCTAGCCCTCAAGTCTTTGTATTGCTTTTTCAGTTGCTTTGAAGCCTGTCTCAAGAAAGTTGTTCTCCAAATACAAGTGAGTACCAAGGAAGCTATCTCAGTTGTTCATGTGCCCATCCTGTCCAGACTTCAATCCATCAGGGTCCCATTTCTTAAGAAACTAAGGGGCCTCCAGCTACTGGCTTCACCTGCAGCCAACTCACCTGCAGCATTCCTCACCCTGCTCTGCTGGTCCAAGCATCCAGTATGTACTTATGTCAGCAGTGACATGAGAGTTAGGCCTCCCCCACATGCTCTAGGTTAGAGTGGGCATCTTTCCTGTGTGCTCACATAAATATGTCATGACCAAAGACCACTCTGCAAAAAGGCCTCTTGACCTAGCTCCAGCCCTCAGTGAGTGTGTCAGAAAAGGTGTGTGTCAGGCCAGCAAGATGACTCAGCAGGCTGTGGTGGGGCACCTGCCAACAGGCCTGAGGAGCTGAGCTTGAGCCCCAGAATCCATGTGATGGAACAGAACTGACTCCCACAAATTGTCCTCTAACCTCCCCCACAGACCCACCTGCAAGTAGATGTAAAGTTATTTCACAGCCATTAAAGCCCAGGTCAGTGAGCCCTTCAGTTCCCACTGTGTGTGTACATGTGTAGTAGGCTTCTGTTTGTACCATGTTGCCAAGGAAATCCCTCCTAGAAGCCTGTAGTATCTGATTCCTGCCTCACTTTTCCACATAGCCCCAAGTACAGTGGTATCAACTTGACTTTGTAAGGTACAGATTTCCAGTCATCTCCTGGGGTGGGATGAGTTGAAAGTATTGCCCTCTGGCTTCTAGAAAGCTGATGTGGCAGTGGCCTCTCTAGGAAACCAGTGCTCACTCAGGCACCCTGCTCAGGTGTGCGGTCAGCACACAAAAGATGCTCCGAATTCATGGAACTTTTTGCACAAATACCTGTGTATTTGTTTCACGCAAATATTTTCTAAGACTTTACTAAAACCTTCTTTCAAAAGCTCCATGGTTCCCTGACTCCATGCTGTGCCTTGCTGGTCTGAACACTCCATAAAGCCAGGTGGGCTCTGCAGAGTCAGGGACATGGGGCAATGCTATCAGCCCACATACACCATCAGCCAACCCAGAGGAGCAGGTGAGAGCAGTGTCCACTTTGTCAGCAGAGTGGGCTTAAACCACCTGAGCCCACTTATTCCAGGCAATGTTCCCAGCAGTGACAGATGAAGAGGCAGCTGTCCCTCAAGTTAGAGGGCAGCCCCTTTACTCTCTTCAAGCAGACCTGGCCCAGAGAAGTGGCCAAGAAGAGCCCACATCATATCTACACCCTCAGTTGTTCCCATGGTGGCCAGTCTCAGAAGCTGCTGGTGGTAGGAGGCTGGGAACTTGGGTACCACCAAGACTGCAGAGAAAGCTCAGAGTAGAGCATCAGAGCAACCGGGTCTGGGCCGGCAAACTCAAACATCCATGCTTGCTCCTGTCCATCACACCACACAACACTGAGGATATCAAATACACAGGGCCCACTGCCCCAGAGGACCGTTAGCCCCAGGTTACTCCGGTGTGCTAACTGGAAGGCCAGGGTTACTGGGAAAGACTGCCCATGCTCACAAGGGGGTGTATTTGGAGAGCTAAAAGGTCAGCTTATTGTAAAGAGTTCTGTCAAAACTGGAAAATAGAAGTTCAGATATAGTCGTTTTGTTTGCTGGTTCAGACCTGCAGTCACTTGTTCACTCAGCAGTCTCTGAGCTCCATTTGTATTTGTCTGGTACTTGCCTGTATTTGACAGGCTGGCAGTGAGCAGGTCGTTTTTTCAGCTGCTCACCCTCTCACAGTACCTGAGAAGATGTGTCCCTGTGTCGTTTAAGGCATGTGATACAAGAAGCTGCACGTGTTCACAAGCTTTACCTCCACTCAAGCCCTGGGGGGTGGGGTGTCACAGGCTTGTGACAGTAGCTTGGCAATCTCAGATGTACGAGGTGCTGTCTGTAAGCCCAGTCTGACATGTCATCAGAGACACCAGCAGTGACACAAAGCTTTATGCCAACACCCAAGACAAAGTTGAGCAATTGGATAGACTCGCTGGAAGACGACCCAGTCATGTCACATCCTGCTGTGAGGACCTTACCCACTAATGGGAGATGACGGTTTAGGCAAGGGTTCAGTATCCACCAAAAGTACTTGACCTCAAGAAACCAATAATAATGCAAAATGCTTAAAGGAACCAAAGGCATCGCCAGGTTATTTGCCAAAAGAAGCCACTTTTTATTTAAAAATTGAGACTAATGTAATCTCAAGTCAGTCCCAAAAAGGTATCCATTTAAGATTATAATTTTCACGAAGATGTAGATATTTCTTTCTTGTTTTCCTGTAAAATAGTATGGAGCTGTTTTGTTGGTTTAAGAATAACTTGGTAGTAATGTTGTTTTCTTCCATGTCAAGGTTAATTCTCCGTTGCTTGCAATGGACATGCAGGTGTTTCTCTTCATCTTCACATAATGTCTTAGCATCTCACTTCCTGAAGAAAAGAGGAAAACACCAGTGGGCAGCGCCATTCTTACTGAAGCACTAGTTTCATGGACAGGAAATCATGGCAATCGGGGGTCCATTCGTGTGTTGCCTTTATGTTGTTTTTAAAAGAAAAACCATGATGCCTTTGTATGTGCTGTTTGCACCCCTGACTCAATTCTGTACTGTGTCTGAATGCCATATGTTTGCACATGTACTGTACATAGGCGATGCAGACTGTATTTTTATATGTGTGTGCATTTATCATCAGATCTTTTGTACATAGTGGCAGTATTGTAGCTGATCGGGGAAATGTTTGATATCTCAGCGATTTTGCATTTTTGTGTCTCAAATAAAAAAATTTTTTCATGTACCATGACTTTGTGTGTACAGAAGAACACACTGTGGGGAGTGGGACCATTTTAGACCTGTGAGATGGGGCAGCCTCGGGAAGGATGGCATCCTCAGAACAGCTCCCAGCCAACAGCAGGTGGGCCAACAGTATGACATATAGACGCCATAGAAGATAGGCTGCCCACCATCATGTCCTCACAGCAGACAGCAGAAACTTGCAGGTACCTACTGACCACCAAGTCCTGTTCTGTCCTCCAGAGAATCAGGAGCCACCAAGTGAAAAACACTAAAGTTTGTGGGCCTTGCTTGCTACGGTAAAGACACAACACTGTCTACAGTGAGAACTGGCTCCTCTCCCATGGCGACAAGCACACCACCAACAAAACTTCCAGACACCCAGAACTGAGTCCTTCAGCCAAGTCTCAAAAACAAGCACCTATGTAGAAAATACTTTATGGTCCATTTAAAATGCTCTTTAAGAGTAAATTGTGGGGAGAGGCATTTCGGCCAGAAGCCTGGAGTTAAATTGGAGTTAATGTTTTATTTTCCTCTTAGCCTAGAAGAAACCAAACAGTATCGAGAAAGCTTAATTGACAATCATAATTGATAACACATGTGTGACAGTCACAGGAAGTAGTCGTCCCCAGTTGCAGAAGAAAGCTAGTTAATTGCTAGTTATCCGTGTATCTTGGGTGTGAGAGAGCAGCCAACAGATGGGTGATGGAGCAGTCTGCAGTGTCCCCCCCCCCCCGTCACAGACAGATCTGCCTACCTGTGGGGTGACACTGCACATGAGGCAGAGCTGGGACTCTCGGACAGGTGTCAGCAGGAAAGTGAACCCTGGCAAAGAGCTTGTACTAATTTTGCAGAGAGGTTAAGAACAATTACTGCAAAAGCAGGAGAATTAAACTTGAGAGAACCGTCTGGATCCTTCCTTGCATTGTATGGGAAATGCCAATAACTGGAGCCCCTACATTCTATACTGATGTAAATAAATAAGAAAAGGCAGGTTACAAATCAGAAAATTTAAAGTCAAAAAGTCAGAATTATATGCTATTCTTGTTGTATTAATGGATCATAAAGAAACTCTCAACATAGTTGCTGATTCACAATATGCAGAAAGAGTTTTGCATATTGAAACAGCTGAACTTGTACCAGGTGATACAGAATTGACTTCATTATTTATTGGTAAAGTAAACTAACAAATGACCTAGAGACTGATACAGATTTCAGACTTCAAGCTGAAAATCAGAAAAGCAAAGCAGCTGGCCACTAACTTCTTACCTCTACTTCAGGCTGAACAGGCTGATATACACCCGAGCTCTTTACCAAGTCTCAAGCTACTGCCTCTCCTCAGTGTGGCTGGAGAACAAATGGCTGGAGACAGACCTTGCTTCTGTCTTATTTACTTACCCTAATATTTGGATTAAAGGTGTGAGCTATAATTCTCTTTTATACTCATTCACTCTTGTGTAGATCTGGGTGGCCTTGGACTCACGGAGATCCATCTATTAATCCTGAGTCCTAGGATTAAAGTTGTGTACCACCACCTCCTAGCTTCTGGCTGTTGGGATTGAAGATGTGTGCCACCACTACCTGATATCTATAGCTTGAGACTGACTTTGCTTTCTGAATCTTCAGTCAAGCGTTAATAAATCATAAATAATATAGCACTACATTCAGTTACGAGACAATCAGGTCCAGAAATAATCCCATATATGTAACACACATCTGATCCCATACAGGTCTGCCAGGCCCTCTAGCGCAAGGTAATGATGAAATTGATCAACTGTTGATAGGAAATGTGCCAAAGGCCTCAGGATTTCATGAAAAACACCATGTCAATAGCAAATGTTTGAAAAAAAAAACGTTTCCGTCACTTGGCAAAGAGCCAAGGATATTATAAGGAAATGTCCTACTTGTTTTTATACAATCAAACTCTACTACTTGCAGGAAGTAACCCAAAGGTTACTCAAAGGACTTATATCTGGCAGATGGATGCGTTTCATTTAGTAGAATTTGGAAAATTAAAATATGTATACCACACCATTGGTTTTCTATGGGCAACTGCTTTGAGTTCGGAAAAGGCTGATTCAGGCTGAACATTTGCTAGACATTATGGCCATCATGGGTATACCTGCACAAATAAAGACAGACAATTCTCCAGCATATGTCTCTAAGAAAATGAAAGAGTTTTTTTCCTTATTGTAATATTACAGGTATACCACACAATCCTACAGTGCAGGCAGTTACAGAAAGATCAAACTGAACTCTAAAAGATATGCTAAATAAACAGAAAGGGATGATAACGAGCCCCAAAAGTTGATTGCATAGTGCTTTATTAACTTTGAATTTTCTGAATTCTAATGAGAAAGGAACAACAGCTTTAGAGAGACTTGAATAATAGAAAAAACTATGGAATTAAATCAACTGGTATGCTTCAAAGATGCGTTGACCTCCAAATGGAAACCAGGACATGTGTTATGTTGGGGAAAAGGTTTTGCTTTTGTTTGCACGGGTGAGAAAAAAAAATGATAGATACCATCAAAACTGATAAAGATTCGATTTGAACAAGACACCTCTTAATTAGATGAGATATTTCATCAAGCAGCATGGCCATTTAATCTAAGCTAACCTATGAAACTAACAAATGCTTTTCATTTGGTCAGATATAACTTGCCAAAGGAGAAATTTCTCAATATATAGGGTTGGGGAAGGGTTTAATTTTGTCTTTTCAGGAGAATAAATGTATCCTGCTAAGGACAAAAGAGACCACTGGACAATTGAGACATCTGAAGATAAGTAACAAATAATCTATAAAAATTGTCTCAAGAAAAGTAGTAAATTGGTCTATTGGTATATCATATTTCCAACAGGATAAAATTTCATACATCTTTTCTAAATGTTTGTTTCTACTTTTCTCAACAGACATATAATGCGAATGGTCTTTTTGTAGTCCCAGTCCAGTTAAAGATTAAAGCTGGCTTTGGAGTTGGAGTGTGGCTTTCTCCTTCTATAAACACAAGCATGATTGTTAAAGAAAAATCAAAAATCTGTCTCATCTCAGAAGAGCCACCTGATATGGAACAGAAGAAAAACAAATATTTAAGAACTATTTATTGCCACTAATCTCTTAATCCTTTGGTTTTATATTGACTTTTAATGGCTTTTCTTAAAGCATAAATATTACATTTATATAAAAACTTATAAGATTAATATATATGTATCTTGAAAATTTTGTCATGATATTAATGGTCACATAGAGTACTAATTAATTCTAGAAAAATATTTCATCTACCTTCCTGTACCGTGACTTCAGGTTTGAGTCTCTACCAGTTTTCTACAGTGAACCATGACCATGCCTAACAGCAATCTTTTAAGTCTCCAAAAGGAAGATAGGGCCTCACACCAACAATTTCACCAGGAGTATGACACCACCATTAAGCTGAACAACTCCAATTAAAGATCAGCTTTGAACTACAAATTGCTCAGAACAATTTTAAAGTGGCTTGCTGAGATGATCCAGACAAGCCCTGAACTTTCTTATTATGCAGAAACTGGACAACAAATGATATAGCCTGACAATTAGCCCTAATTTCCTTTTCAGGAACCCCTAAAGATGTCATCACTCCCAGAGAGCAGGAAGTAACTTTAAGAACATGATGCCCAAATTTCCAAGAGATGGGGTGGGTGGCTTTTGGTCACTCACTGGGTTATGGATATTTATCATTGTTAGGGTTACAAGCTGTTATTAGTAATGGCCAAAAAAGGATGTAGATATGATAAAAAGATAGATTAATGAATCTACTTTTAAAAAGCAACTACTAATTTTAAATATTTTACATTGGATTGGACTTCTTATATTGTATACAAATATTGCATATTGATACAAATTTAGATTAATTTTTTTAAATATACTGTACATGTATTTCTGAAATTGTTCACGGTATTGCACCTATACAGTTCATTTATCAATGTAATGCAAATTTTATTCCTTCAAAGTTATTATTACCAATTATATAAGATAATAAGGAAATGTAGGTTAGTAATTAGTCAACTATTACAATCAAACTTGTAGTCATACTTAGGCGTGTTATTAAGATCAAACAGATATATTTTAGAAAGACAGGTCATCTTCAAATACTTCAGAAATCTGCAGAATGGCATTTAAGATGATTTAATAACATAGGTTCTTTTTTATGACAATGAGACATGTCTGCTTTTAGCAGCATCAGTCTACTTCAGAGAAGATGATGGGCATTGAAGAAACTCCACGGAGAGTTAACTTTCTTTGTGGAAAAGTAAGCCACTGGGCAAGAAAGTGCCCTTGACTCAACTGCTGACTGTGTGATGTCCAAATTGGACAAACAGGACACCAAAGAGAGTGACTTCAAACCTTGTCAAGACAAGGTGGGAAAGTCCTTCAGAAAATCCTGCTTCACAGAAATGTCTGTCAGACATGTTAGGCCTATAGGCTGAAGATGGATACCTCAGCATTGCAGAGGAACCATGAGTGACTGTCCAGACAGTCAGATGTTTCTGTCATTCTCGCATTTTTTGGAAGCCACTTGTTCACACTTCCTACTTACTCAGTTAATATTATTTCCTTCTTGGGTCTCTGAGGGAGTTGAAGACTAGATAGTTTAATTATAGTTTTCCTTGTTTATCAGCTTCAGAAAAGAACCTATTAAAGATGTGTAAATTGTAAAAGGTTGAAAGTCATTAAAAGATAATTTAATAATGCAAATTAGAATAGAAAGTAAATTAGGTACAAGACTTTGGACTCACCAAGATAGGCTAATGAAGGATTTTCTCTGAATTTGTCAAATGCAAATAGACTAGACATTGTTAGTGTACTTATTGCCTCTACATATTACATATACTTATTGTACTTATTAAATACAGTTTTTCTTATGTTAATTATAGCCTTTTGTATGAGACAAAAAAGGGAATTGTGGTGATATATTATTTATGGTTTATTAAAGCTTGCCTGGGGATTCAAAATGCAAATCTAGCCACAAGCCATAGAGGTCAGACAATGGTGATACATACTTTTAATCCCAGCAGCCATACTAGCAAGACATAGAGCCAGGCAGTAGTGGCACTCACCTTTAATCCCAGGACTAAGGAGACAGGAGTGATATGGCTGGGCAGAGAAAGAAATATAAAGAGGAGGAGACAGGAACTCGGAGCTTTTACCTCTGAGGATTCATGGAGATAGGATTGCCATTTCAGCTGGACAGAGGTAAGATCTACTGGCTTGGCTGCTTTGCTTCTCCGATCTTCAGCTTAAAGCGTAAACCCCAATATCAGACTCTGGGTCTTTTGCTTGTTGTGTTACAGAAGTGTCCAACCACCAGATGAGTTTTATATAAGAGCAGCTGGCCTCTAATAGCCTGAGATGTCTTTATTTATACTTCAAAAACAAGCATGGTTTTCCTACCCTCCAGAATTAACCTCCAGAAAAAATACATTTCCCCAACATTTACATCAAAACATCTTTTAACCCCCCCCAAAAAAAACATTCAGCTTTTTGTTAGCTTAACTAAATATTGAGCCATGCACATCCTGACCTTATAAAGCTAAAAGGTGATGTAAACACACATTCTCAAGAACAAATAGTTTAAAACTCAACAAAGAATATTTACAGAAATAGGAATGATTTGCCATAAACTGCTTGCATACAGTTAGCTTGTATTTCTCCAACTGTTCCCTTGTCCTATAAAACACATGCCTAAGCCTCTCTATAAAGGGTAAAACTTGATAAGGCACTCTTTTCCATCTTAATGTTTTTTTCCCAGAATTGGGAGATATACTTAATGTCCCCTGTGTTGCTTTCTCATATGCTCTCACTAAATTTTATTGCCTCCAATCCTGTCAGCAGTGAATCAGAAAAGTTCCCAGGGTCTGGGGTGACAGCTGGTATTTCCAGAAAAGAAACCTGAGAAGCATCAGTTCCCAAAGAATTTTAGGCGAAAATATTGAAGAAAAAAATGATCACAACTATTCCATGTTTTTTAAATTTTTTTATTTTTATTATTTTAATTACTCATATTTACATATCCATCCCCCCATTCCCTCGCCCTCTCCTCCTCCTATGTTCCCCACCCAACCCACCCCAACCCACCCCTGACTCCTCTCCAGGGATGGTGAGGCCCTCTACCAAGGACCTTCAAAGTCTGTCATATTGTTTGGGGGAGGGTCTAGACCCTCCTTGCTGTATCTGGGCTACAATAGTATCCCTCAATGTGGAATGGGTCCATTTGTGCTCTATGGATAAAGACTGGCTCTGCTGTCAGAGCCATAGACTGTATTGGGCTTCTTCCTGGTACCCACATTCAGAGGGTTTGGTTTGGTCTAATGCTGTTTACCCAGCTTTATGACTAGGGCCTCCATTCTATCAGTAGGTCAGGTCCACTGTTTCTACAGGTCTCTCCATCCCCATCTTGGCTCCTTTGCTCAACCCTCCTCCCTCTCCACAACTGAATTCCAGTAGTATGGTTCAGTGCTTTAGCTATGGGTGTCTGTTTCTGCTTTGAACAGCAACTGGATAAAGACTCTCCTTCCTCTTCCTGCCCCCGAGCTCCAAATAGGTCAGGGGTTCTTGTCCCTATCCCCTTCTTCGAGGGACTATGAAATCTTCTCTTGGGGTCCTCCTTGTTTCCTAGCTCCACTGGCAGTGTGGAATGTATGCTAGTAATCATTTGCTCTATGTCTGAAAATCAAAAATGAATGAGTACATACCATGTTTATCTTTTTGTGATTGGGTTACCTCACTGAGGATAGTTTCTTCTAGTTCCATCCATTTGCCTGCGAATTTCAAGATTCCATTGTTTTTTTCTGCCGAGTAGTACTCCATTGTGTAAATGTACCACATTTTCTCTATCCATTCTTCAGTTGAGGGGCATTGAAGTTGTTTCCAGGTTCTGGCTATTACAAACAATGCTGCTATGAACATAGTTGAACATATGTCCTTACTGTATGAGTGTGCATTATTTAGGTATATGCCCAAGAGAGGGAGGGATTGCTGGATCTTATGGTAGACTGATTCCCATTTCCCTGAGAAACTGCCATACTGATTTCCAAAGTGGCTGTATAAGGTTACACTCCTACCAGCAATGGAGGAGCATTCCTCTTTCTCCACATCCTCTCCAGCATAGATTGTCAGTGATGTTATTGATTTTAGCCATTCTGACAGGAGTAAGATGGTATCTCATAGTGGTTTTGAGTTGCATTTCCCTGATGGCTAAGGATGTTGAACTCTTTCTCAAGTGTCTTTCAGCCATTTTGGATTCCTCTGTTGAGAATTGTCTATTTAGTTCTGCACTCCATCTTTTAATTGCATTGTTTGGTGTTTTGGTGACTATCTTCTTGAGTTCATTGTATATTTTGGTGATCAGCCCTCTGTCACATGTGGGGTTGATGAATATCTTTTCCCATTCTGTGGGCTGGCATTTTGTCTTGCTGACTGTGTCCTTTGCCTTACAGAAGCTTCTCAGTTTCAGGAGGTCCCATTTATTAATTGTCGATCTCAATGTTTGTGTTACTGGTGTTATGTTCAGAAAATGGTCTCCTGTACCAATTTTTTCAAGCGTGCCACCTACCTTCTCTTCTAGGAGGTTCAATGTGGCTGAATTTATGTTGATGTCTTTGATCCATTTGGATTTAAGTTTAGTACATGGCGATAGATATAGATCAATCTGCAATCTTCTACATGTCTGAATCCAGTTATGCCAGCACCATTTGTTGAAGATGCTTTCTTTTTTCCATTGTATAAATTTAGCTTCTTTGTCAAAAATCAGGCGTTCATAGGTGTGTGGGTTAATATCAGGGTTTTCAATTGATTCCATTGGTCAACCTGTCTATTTTTGTGCCAATACCAAGCTGTTTTCAGGACTATGGCTCTATAATAGAGCTTGAAGTCAGGGATGGTGATGCCTCTGGAAGTTTCTCTATTGTACAGGGTTATTTTGGCTATCCTGGGTTTTTTATTTTTCCATATGAAGTTGAGTACTGTTCTTTCAATGTTTGTGAAGAATTGTGTTGGGATTTTGATGGGAATTGCATTGAATCTGTAGATTGCTTTTGGCAAGATTACCATTTTTACTATGTTGATCCTACTTATCCAAGAGCATGGGAGATATTTCCATTTTCTGGTATATTCTTTAATTTCTTTCTTTAAAGACTCAAAGTTCTTACTATACATGTCTTTCTTGTTTTTTGGTTAGTGTTACCCCAAGATGTTTTATTTTGTTAGTTGCTATTGTAAAGGGTGACATTTCTCTGATTTCTTTCTCAGCACATTTATCTTCTGTATATAGTACAGAATAGTATATTCTGAATTAGTCTTGTATCCTGCCACTTTGCTGAAGTGTTTATCAGCTGTAGTAATTCCCTGGTAGAGTTTTTTGGGTCACTTATGTAAACTATCATATCATCTGCAAATAGTGAAAGTTTGACTTCTTCCTTTCCAATTTGTATCCCTGTGATCTCCTTTTGTTGTCTTATTGCTCTAGCTAGGACTTCAAGTACAATATTGAAGAGATACGGAGAGAGTGGACAGCCCTGTCTTGTCCCTGATTTTAGAGGAATAGCCTTAAGTTTCTCTCCATTTAGTTTGATGTTGGCTGTTGGTTTGCTGTATATTGCTTTTATCATGTTTATGTATGTTGCTGTTATTCCTGATCTCTCCAAGACTTTATCATGAAAGAGTGTTGGATTTTGTCAAATGCTTTTTCAGCATCTAGCGAGATGATCATGTGGTCTTTCTTTTTCTGTTTGTTTATATGGGAGATTACATTGATGGATTTTTGTATGTTGACCATCCCTACATTCCTGGGATAAAGCCAACTCTTCATGGTGGATGATTTCTCTGATGTGGTTTTGGATTCGATTTGCCAGTATTTTGTTGAATATTTTTGCATCGATGTTCATGAGGAATATTGGTCTGTAATTTTCTTTTTTTGTTTTGTCTTTGTGTGGCTTGGGTACCAAGGAATTGTAGGCTCATAAAAAGAGCTTGCCAATGTCCCTTCTGCTGCTATTGTGTGGAACAATTTGAGGAGTACTGGTATTAGCTCTCCTCTGAATTTCTGATATAATTCTGCAGTGAATCCATCTGGGCCTGGGCTTTTTTTTTTTTTTTTTGGTTGGTAGATTTTTGATGACTGCTTCTATTTCATTAGGGGTTATAGGTCTGTTTAACTTGCGTATCTGTTCTTGATTCAATTTTGGCAAGTGATATCTATCCAGAAAATTGTCCATTTCCTTTAGATTTTCAAATTTTGTGGAGTAGAGGTTTTCAAATGACCTGATGATTCTCTGGATTTCTTCAGTGTCCGTTGTTATGTCCCCCTTTTCATTTCTGATTTTGTTAATTAGTATGCTTTCTCTCTCTGCCTTTTGATTAGTTTGGATAAAGGTTTGTCTATCTTGTTGACTTTCTCGAAGAACCAACTCTTTGTTTGATTGAGTCTTTGTAGTGTTTTCCTAGTTTCTACTTTATTGATTTCAGCCTTCAGTTTGATTATTTCCTGGCATCTACTCCTTCCGGGAATTTTTGCTTCCTTTTGTTCTAGAGCTTTCAGTTACTCTGTTAATTCTCCAGTGTGACTATTCTCCAGTTTCTTCATGTGGGCATTTAGTGCTATGAACTTTCCTCTAAGCACTGCTTTCAGAGTGTCCCATAAGTTTGGGTATGTTGTGTCTTCATTCTCATTGAATTCTAGGAAGTCTTTAATTCCTTTATTTCTTCCTTGACCCAGGAATGGTTCAATTGTGCATTATTTAATTTTCATGAATTTGTAGAGTTTCTGCAATTTGTGTTGTTGTTGAATTCTAACTTTGAAGCATGGTGGTCTGATAAGATACAGAGGGTTGTTCCAATTTTTTTGTATCTGTGTAGGTTTGCTACGTTGCCAAGTATGTGGTCAATTTTAGAGAAGGTTCCATGTGGTGCTGAGAAGAAGGTATATTCTTTTGTGTGCAGGTGGAATGTTCTGTAGATATCTGTTAAACCCAATTGGGTAATAACATCTGTTAGTTCTTTTGTTTCTTATGTTAAGTTTTTGTCTGGTGGTCCTATCTAGTGGTGAGAGCAGGGTGTTGAAGTCTCCTACTATAAGTATGTGAGGTTTTATGTGTGATTTGAGCTTTAGTAATGTTTCTTTTACAGATGTGGGTGCCTTTGTATTTGGGGCATAGACGTACAGGATTTAGACTTCATCTTGATGGACTTTTCCTGTGATAAGTATGAAATGCCCTTCTTCTCTTTTGATTGATTTTAGTTTGAAGTCTATTAGGATTGCTACACCAGCTTGTTTCTTGGTCCCATTTGATTGGAAAATCTTTTCCCAACCCTTTATTCTGAGGTACCATCTGTCTTTGAAGTTGAGATATGTTTCTTGTATGCAGAAGAAGAATGGATTCTGTCTTCGTATCCATTCTGTTAGTCTGTGTCTTTTTATAGGCAAGTTAAGACCATTGACATTGAGGGATATTAATGACCATTGATTGTTGATTCTTGTTTGTTTTGGATTTGTTGTTGGTGGTGTTATTGTGTGTGGATTTCCCCACCTTTTTTTGGTGTTTGGTAAAGTAGGATTATCTATTGCCTATGGTTTTTTAAGCAAAGGTATCTTCATTACCTTTGGCAGTCTTGCCAAAAGCAATCTACAGATTCAATGCAATTCCCATCAAAATCCCAACACAATTCTTCACAAACCTTGAAAGAACAATTCTCAACTTTATATGGAGAAACAAAAGACCCAGGATAGCCAAAACATCCCTATACAATAAATGAACTTCTGGAAGTATCACCATCCCTGACTTCAAGCTCTATTACAGAGCTAGAGTCCTGAAAACAGCTTGGTATTGGCACAAAAATAGACTGATAGACCAATGGAATCGAATTGAAAACCCTGATATTAACCCACACACCTGTGAACACCTGATTTTTGCCAAACAATCCAAATTTATACACTGGAACAAAGAGAACATCTTCAACAAATGGTGCTGGCATAACTGGATTCAGACATGTAGAAGACTGCAGTTAGACCCAAGCCTATCGCCTTGCACAAAACTTAAGTCAAAATGGATCAAAGATCTCAACATAAATCCAGCTACACTGAAACAATTAGAAGACAAAGTGGGAAATAACCTTGAATTAATTGGTACAGGAGACCGCTTCCTAAACATTACACCAGTAGCACAGACACTGAGGTCAACAATTGTTTTCTCCATCTATAGTGATTGAAAGCTTTGCTGGATTCAGTAGTCTGGACTGACATCCATGTTCCCTTAGAGTTTGTAGAACATTTATCCATGATCTTCTGGCTTTCAAAGTTTCCATTGAGAAGTCGGGTGTAGTTCGGATGGATGGATATATACATATACATACATACATACATACATACATACATACATACATACATATATATATATATATATATATCCTTTGTATGTTTCTTGGCCTTTTTCTTTTGCTGCTCTTAATATATTTTCTTTATTCTCTAAGTTTGGTGTTTTTATTATTATGTGGTGAGGGGACTTCTTTTTGTGGTCCAATCTATTTGGTGTTCTGTAAGCTTCTTGTACTTTCATAGGCATATCCTTCTTTAGGTTGGGGAAGTTTTCTTCAATGATTTTGTTGAATAAGTTTTCTGTACCTTTGAGCTGAATTTCTTAGCCTTCTTCTATACCTATTATTCTTAGGTTTGGTCTTTTCACAGTGTCCCATATTTCCTGGATATTTTGTGTTAGGGATTTGTTGGACTTGAGATTTTTCTTTGGTCAATGACTGTATATCCTCTAGTGAGTCTTCAACACCTGAGATTCTCTCTTTCGTCTCATGTATTCTGTTGGTTATGTTTACATCAGTGATTCCTGATTGTTTACCCAGCTTTTCTATTTCCAGCATCCCCTCATTCTGTGTTTTCTTTATTGTTTCTAATTGTGCTTTCAAACAGTGAACTGTTTGAATTGTTTCCTTTACTTGTTTGGTGGTTTTTTCTTGGTTTTCTTTAGATTCTTTGAGGGATTTGTTTATTTCTTGAATTTTTTGGTTTGTCTTTTCCTCCATTTCATGTAATTTTTTGCTTGTTTTTTCTTCTATTTCTTTAAGGGATTTTCTTGTTTCTCCTTTAATGGTCTCTGTCATCTTCATAAGATAATTTTTGAGGTCCATCTTTTCTTCATCCTCTATGTTGGGCTTTTCAGTTCTTGCTGGTGTGGAGTCCCTAGATTCTGGTGGTGTCATATTGGTCTTTCTGTTGTTGAGTATGTTCTTACTCTGTCTTCTTCCCATCCCTTCTTCCAGTGGGTGCAGGTCAGGGTCTCTCCCTCTCTCAGGTGGAAGGCAGAGGGCTCAGGCTCAGGGGGCAGCCGGAGGGCAGAGGGCGGTGGGTGGACAAGGGTGAGGTGTGTCCAGACTCAGGGTGGGCATTTGGGTCTGGGCAGGTCCACTTTTGTGGGGGAAGGGGTGCTCAGGCAGAAGGGAGCAGGGGTTGATGGGAGAGGTTGGGGGCGGAGCCAGCAACCATGTTTAAGTGTCAAAATGAAACTATAAACCACCAAGAGAATCATCAACATTATGAGAGAGAAGAGAGCATGCAGGCTTTGAGGTCTTAGCAGTATTCTGCACTGTCCAATGGTCCACTGGTTCTTGCTGAGAGACAGTCTCCAGGGACCTTGCCTCTCAGAGACCCATTGGACCAGCATACATATGCTGATCCAAAACTAGGCTTCATGGCTCACAACCTTGTTGTGTGATATTTTTCTTTTTTCTTATTTGGTGGGGTTGGGGTTGGAGTTGAACTCAAGATCTCATGTATACTATGCTAGAACCCTTCCACTTCACTGCACACCGTAGTCTGGGGTGTTATAAGATACTTGATTACACTGTGTAAAGATGTCACTGTGGTTGGTTTAATAAAAAGCTGAATGGCCAATAGCTAGGCAGGAGATGAAGGTGGGATTTCTGGGGAGAGAAAGGAAGAGGAGGAGGAAACTAGGCACAGGAGATGCCAAGAGAGACAGAGAGGATTCTGGGGAAAAGAAAGGCAGGAGACATGGAGAGGAAAGGAGGTGTAAGATGGAAGAGAGGCAAAAAGACGTGAGTCAGAATGTAGATTAGTATAAAGGGGTTAATTTAAGTTATAAGAGCTAGTGGGACAATCCTAAGCTAAGGCCGAGCTTTCATAATAATAAGTCTTGGTGTAGTTATTTGGGAGCTGGCAGACAAATAAAAATCCAACTACACTAAGGGCTTCTGCATAACAACACGAAAAGAATGAAGCAGAAAGGAAAAGCCAATTATAAATTAGACTTCCTCAAAAATTAAACTTGCATGCTTCAAAAGGCACTACTAAGCAAGGGAAAATGTTGGGGACAGGGAGATGATGTCTCAGGGGGTATGGTTCTTGCTAGGCAAGATTGAAGTACTGTAACCCTTTTGGACAGCTGGGATGGGACAGATATTCTGGAACTTGAGAGTCACAGAATACTGAGTGTTACACAGCTCAGTTGGAAAGGTATCCTGGAGCAAGGGAGCCAAGGAATACCACAGGTCACAGTAAGTGCAGCAGCTTTCCCCTGACAGAAGTGTTGCAATGTTGCTGGCTTTGTTCTGCTGCTCCATTCTGCCATTGCCCCTCTGCTGCCCCTCTCTGCCACTCCTCTCCGATGCCCCCTCTGCCGCCCGATGCAAAGGAAGGTCTTCACCCAAAGCTCCTTCAGGGATTTTTATCCTTTCCACAATTCCATGCAGACACAGGTTTATATAGTTTTTCCAGGGGGCAGGGATTGGTCAAATTTGAATCCCTGAACTGATTGGCTAGCTCTCTGTACGGGGATTGGTTAGTTTTCTGCATAGATTTGGGGTGGGATTGGGCTCTAGTTTCTGGGCCAACGTGTGTTTCTTTTACTGATCTTTTTGTCTTTCTAGCTCTATTTTTAGGGACAGGGTGTATTTCTTTCACTGACTCTGATTCTAGGGACAAAGTGTGTTTCTTTGGCACTGGTTTCAGAGTCAGAGTACATTTCTTTGGTTCTGGTTGCTGGGTCAAAGTGTGTTTGAATTGGGGTGTTGAGGTTCATGGGACAATCTTCATCAGGATGTGTCCAGGTATTGCAGTTCTCTGGTCCCTTAGCCAGGAACTAGTACTCCTGCAATAGCAACTGGTTAAAAGTTTGGCTAGAAATCCTTTGAATTTGTTGCTGAAGGAATCTAGACAAGAAGTTTACAAGACAGGGTGCCACTAGTAGGATTAAGGAAGGAGAGAAGAGGGGTTAAGAAAGGCAGTATCCAGTTCCATATGGGATTATCGGTGATCCTCTGGCCAGATCGATCAAGCTGTTACTTATCATTTTGAAGGTTTGTCTGAAGTTGTTGAATCTAATCCTTTACTATACCTGACTGGTTAACATAAAGGCAACAGCCTTCCCTGAGAAAGATGAAAAGGCCACCTCTCTCTGCTGTTAGTAAATCTAGTCCTCTCCAATTTTGTAGTACTACAGCAGCCAGTGAGTCTATCTGACCCTGAAGGGTGAGGATAGTCTGAGTTACTTCTTGGAAATCCTGGATGAATTTTGAGGAAAGCCTATGGTACTTAGAGAAGTAGTCAATCCTGCTGTTCCTGTGGCCACACCTGCAGTTATGCCCAGGGTGGCCAGAAGGAGTATGACCTGAATTGCTCATTTGTTATGCCTTCCTGCTATAAATTTAGTGATGGGAATTGGCAGAGGCTCTTCACCCGGTACCACCCCTAGTTTATGGAAGAGGAAAACCAGGGTACAAGTCCCAGACCACCTAGCAGGTAGGCGGTGGTAAGCCACAGAGAATTGAAGTGTTGTGAATGTTTGGACATAGGGGCTTCATGGTAGTATTAAGTGTTATGGTATTATTGCAGTTTTCAGAATCCAGAGTGCCCACAAGGTGTGTTCCTGTAGAGTCAAAGCAGTCTGTGATACCGAAGAGAGAGATGTGGGAGAGATAAGGGGTGGTAGTAATGTTTGGCTTAGAGCAGCTTAGAAGTGGCAAGGTAGGAAAGTCTGTTAAGACAATGGGTGAGACCACAAAGGATGGTTGTGAGTTTGACCCATGAGGGACACACAACCAGCATTCCTCAAATCGGTTAGGCAAGGCATTATTCAATAGCTGATATACAGAGATTAAGGTTTGAAACAAGAGATGGTATGACGGGGCGCAGGATCAGTATCACCATAAAGGGGTGAAATTAGGGAGGTAAGAACCTTTGAGGAGTTTTGAACCACTTCTACTGTCTATACTTTGAGTTTGAGAGAGTGGAATGTGTACCTTCTGTTCGTTGAGTGTGCCTGATAGACAGCTGTAATGATTGTTATAGTAAAGTTTACCAGTGACTCCTGTCTCTGACCTGGGGTGTCATGGGTCCTTAATTAGAATATTAAAAAAATTCCCATTCTGCATAAAGGGTAGAGTGTGTTCCTGAGTATGCGTTGTGTCTCTTACAGGACCAATAAGGGCAACCTCCATATATTTCTGCCCAGCGTTGACAATAATCTCTACTCTGATTATAGAGAAAACAAGCAAAGGGTGCAGATGTTTCAGAAATGGATTTAGGTGTTATAGGGATAAGTACCTCGTTTTTTTGCAACCAGCTAGTAGGCAGTCTTCAGACCACACCATGTGAGTGGTCCGTTTGGACTGCTGGGTATAGGTTTCCTGAACCTCAGATCTCCATACAGAGAGTTCACTACTGATGGGCATGAGCAAAGGAAGTAGAAGAAAAGGCATGACCCAATAGCCTTGAGTCTTGGAAGATTTGTAATGCCTCATTCTTCTGAGACCAAAGGCAGGCTGGCCGACCTTGGTATCTTCTGAAACTTAAGAGAACAAGGTCCTGTTGGGGTTGAAATGTAAGAAGGATTATCTTGAGCTGATGATATAAAAGGTTTGAGATGAGAAAGATGAATCCAGTGAGGGAATCCCTTGAAGTTGGCAGCAGTTGGGGTGGTAAGGATGACCCTGAAAGGTCCTGTCCATTTTGGAGAAAGAGGAGGGGGATTGTGACCTGGAGGAGAGAGGAGAACTAGGTCTCCTTAGTTGATTGGAGAGGGATTAGGATGGGCAGAGGCAGATGATGGTGGGCAAAGTTCCAAAGAAGAGTGCGAAGGTAGTGTAATAAGGGGGAAGGTGATCTGAGAGAGGTGACAGCTGAGACATAAGGCCAGGGGGCATAATCGGCCATCCATACATAAGCGCAAAGGGGAAATAAGGAGGGGCTTCTTTGGGAGGGCTCTTAGTCTCAGTAGGGCAATGGCAGGAGTTTTATCCAATCTGTATGTAGTTGTTGGGAGAGTTTGATAAGAATATTTTTGAGAGAACGTTCGTTCAACTTTGCCTGAAGACTGGGGATGGTAGGGAATATAGAAATGCCATGAGATGTTAAGGGCTTTTGCCAAAGTCTGTGAGATTTGAGAAGTAAATTCAGGGCCATTATCTGATTTGGGGGAGGATGGAACTCCAAAACGGAGGATGACCTCCCTGAAAAGGAATCAGAGACTGTGTGTGATCTTTTATTAGTGGTTGGGAAAGCTTCTACCCATCCTGAGAAGGTGTCCACCAGGACCACAAGATATCGGAAGCATCTAACTGTGGGCATGTGGGTGAAGTCAAGCTGCCAATCTGATCCAGGGAGGGATCCCCTGGCCTGATGAGTGGGGAAAGGGAGACTCTGATGCCCAGAGATAGGGTTAGAAGTTTGACAGATCTTACAAGAAGCAGTAATAGTCTTTAAATAGTACAGATCTTCAGAGGTAGGCTGTAAAATATGTTTTAATAAAATGAGAAAGAGCCTGACTATTAGGGTGAGAGATCTGGCGCAGATAGGATAAGGTTTGTTGAATATTGGGAGGTGGTGATGAAATTGTGGGTTTTAAAATGAAAGTACCCTGTGGCTTGTAAGGGGGACCTAGGCCCCTGAGAGCCGAAGCTGTAGCTGCCTCATCAGCTCAGTTATTTCCCTTGGCAATAATGGAATGGTTGGCTTGGTGTGAGTGGCAGTGGACAATTCCTATAGCTGTGGGAAAGTGAGGGCCTCTAGCAAGTCCATAATTTGATTTGAATTGGTTATAGAACTTCCTTTTGTTGTTAGTAGCCCACACTCCTTCCAAATAGCTGCATGTGACAAGAGAATGTGATAGGCATACTTAGAGTCTCTACAAAGGTTTAGGGATTGTCCCTTTGCTAGTCGAAAGGCATGACTAAGAGCTATTAACTTAGCCTATTGGTTTATGGTTTGGGCTGGAAGGGCTTGTGCCTCAACCACTTTGGTGTCTGAGACGATAGCATATCCTGCTTTTCATACTCCTTTGTGTAGGAAGGAGCTGCCATCTGTGTACTATGTATAGGTGGCTTGAGGTAGAGCTCCCTCATGTATATGTGTAGGATGGGGTAGTAACTCCTTTAGGGCCTCCATACAAGAGTGAGATGGGGAGTATTCTGAGATTGGTTGGGGGAGATTTGAAATATTAAGAGGTGGACATGGCTGAAGGTAAGTGTTGTATCCTCTACTAATGCTAGCTGAAGGAAGAGAACTCGGGAGGGGGGTAATATTTGGAGATGCTTGTATGTCAGAAGACAGGACAGGTGCTGAAGAGAGAAGACAGTAATAAGAGACCCAAAGGTTAACTTCTTTGACTCACGTATAAGAAGTTCAGCTGCAGCCAGAGTTCGCAGACAAGGTGCCCAACCTTGGATGGTGTAGTCTAATTTTGTTGATAAGTATGTGACTGGCACAAAGGAAGGTCCTAGTTGGTGACCCAGGATCCTGAGGGCATATTCCCTCTTTTTCAGTAACATAGAGAGAAAAGGGGCGAGTTAAGTCTGGAAGGTGTAAGGCTGGAGCCTGTCGGAGGGTCTGCTGAAGCTGACAAAACGGCTTGGTGACAGGGGCAAGGAGAGGTTCATGTGATGGGCCAAGGGCTGCCTGATGTAGGGGGAGAGCGAGAAGAGAGAAAGAGGGAATCCAAGAGTGTAAGAAGCTGGCCGTTCCTAGGAAGGATAAGATTTCATCCTTGGTGGGGACTGTGAGTAACTGTATTAAGTTTTTTCTATCCAGGGTAATGGCTTTATGAGTTAGAGTAATAGTTAATCCTAGATAAGTTACCTGAAGAGTGGAGAGCTGGACCTTAGAGGTTGATACCCTATATCCCTGGCTACACAAAAAGTTTAGCAAAGTAGACGTGTCTGCCTGGCTTATTTCCAGGGATGGACTACAAAGGAGAAGATCACCTACGTACTGTATTAACTTGGATTTAGGAAGCGACAAAGAGAGTAAGTCAGAGGTTAGGGCCTGGCCAAATAAATGGGAACTGTCCAAGTGAGTTGGGTAGAAATGTGTGTGTCTCGGTCAGTCCAAGTAAAGGCAAAGATATTCTGTGAGTGGGGGTCCAGAGGAATAGAAAAGAAGGCATCCTTGATGTCAAGGACAGAGAAATGAGGCATTTTTGAAGGGATGGTGGAGAGGAGAGTATAAGGATTGGGTACCACAGGATGAAGGGGAACTACTGCTGCTGAGTAGCTCAGAGGTCCTGAACCAGGCAGTAGACTCCATTGGGTTTTTGACTGCAAGTATGGAGGTATTAAAGGGGAAAGTATTAAAGGGGAAAGAAGTAGGGTGCAGAACATTTTTTTCTCAGGAGGTCAGAGATCAGAGGTTTAAGTCCCCTGAGACTTTGGAGTGATAGTGGGTATTGAGCCTTCATTATATATTGGGCAGGGTTTTGTAGTCAAATGACTAGAGGGGTATGGTGTTTGGCTATAGAGGGGTTTTGAGTGTTCCATACCTGAGGATCTACCTGAGAGGATGGTAAGGGAAGAAGTGTGTCAGGTTGTGTGGTTTGGAGGAGAAGGGGAAGGGGAACAGCTGGTGAGCCTGGGGCCAAGTAGATAGGGGGAGCAAAAGAAATAGAGGCCCCCACTTTGACTAAAAGGTCCCTTCCCAGCAATGGGATGGGACAGGTTGGTATCACTAAGAAGGAATGAGTAAGGGGAATACCCTTAAACAGTTAAGTGGTGGGGTTTGGTGGCCTGATAAGGCTGTCTTCCTACTCCGACAATAGAGGAACAAAAGGGAATGGTGGGTCCCCCAAAATTTGTCAGTGGCTCTGGTGTCCAGGAGGAAGGAGATGGATCTCCCTGATACCATGATAGCTACCCGAGGCTCCCTGTCTGAGGTGGCGGTGGTCAGGCCAGGGAAGCCTAGGCCCTTTCAGTCATTAATGGCCAGGCCAAGGAGGTCAGTTGAAGGGCGATCTGGGATCGATGTCCCCATGTTGCTAGGAACATGGGGGCAATCAGTACCCCAGTGTTTCTCTTGATGGCACCTTGGACATGGTCCTGGTGGTTTACAAGGGTTTGGACAGGCCCAGGCCCAGTGACCCTCCTTCCCGCATTTGAAACAAGGACACGGGAGTCTGGGTCTTCTCTTTGGCTGACTGAGAGGTCTCAGTCATCATCAGGTATTTTTGTTTTTGGACGTTTTCATCCCTTCCATGGTACACCTTGAATGCCACATTTAGTACTTCTGACTGTGGAGTCAGGGGACCCTTTTCTAGACATCTAAGTTTGACCCTAATATCAGGGTAACTTTGGGAAAAAGGTAGGTCATAAGGAGTTGGTTCCCATCCTGAGTCTCAGGGTCCAGACTGGTGTATTGTAAGGGGGCCTTTGTAAGGTGGTCTAGGAATTGAGATGGGTTTTCCTCCTTTTCCTGGATGAACCTTTGGATCTTTTCATAATTTACTGCTTTAAGAGCAGCCTTACAGAGACCAACCATGATGCAAAATCGCTTTATAGCTAGGATGCCCTCTGGGGTATTGTAATCCCACTCAGGCTCCTGATCAGAGACTGCCATAGCTCCAACTGGGTAGGTATCATCAGTTTAGTGGACTTCGCCTGCATAGGCCCTAGCCTGTTCCCAGACTCGCCTGCGTTCCGCTGGGAGGAGATTGTTGGTAAGAACCATGTAAACATCATGGAAAGTAAGATTGTATGACTGGGTAATATACTGGAATTCTTTGATAAAGTGGGAAGGATTAGCACTATAAGATCCCAATCTTTTCTCTATTTGGGAGAGTTGGGTTAATGAGAGGGGGACATGTACTTTGACTAAACCATCTACCCTGGCACCTTCCCACAAGGGGAGAACTGTAGCTGGTTTAGGTCGGGGAACTAAAGGGGGTAGGGTAGTCCCTTAGAGGAGCAGGAACGAGCAGGGGGAGGACTAGGGGCTGAAGGTGGGTGCTAGTGAAGGCCGACTTGAGCAACTTGCCACTGAGGAGGGAGAGAGGGAAATTGGAGGGGCCAGGGCAAGAGGGGGAGCTGAATTTTTCCACAGGGAGAGGGCTCATCGGCTGGATCAAAAGTAGTGGAGGGATCATCCTGTTGAGACTTCCTAGCAAAAAGGAATTGAGTGGAGAACAGGAGGTGCAGAGAGAAAGAACGCTTAGAGTGGAGTAGAGAGAAAGCCTGGACATAGAAAATCTCTTTCCATTTTTCCCATCACTCACAGTAGTTGTAAAGGTCTTTATTGTGGAGCAGCCTTATATACAAACTTACAAAAATACCTTTAATCCCAGGACTCAGAAGACAAAGGTAGATGGATTTCTGTGAGTTCAAGGCCACACTGGGCTACCTGCGAGTGAATCAGTCTAAAAGAGAAACAGAGCTCACACCTTTAGTCCTAGCACTAGAGAGAATATAAGGAGCTCAGTGCAGTCTCAGGAGTGCAGTGAACCCAGGTCAAAGGGTTCACAACAGGATATTGATCCTAGTGGGGTGAGGTCAGGAAAACAGGAGGTACCTGAGGTTATGCTGGAAAACAACTCTTAAAGACTAGGTGGGGGCTGGTTCCAAAAGCAGAGAACCTCAAAGTCCCTGTTTCAAATGTGGTCAGGAGTGTCACTGGGTCTGGGCCTGTCTGAACCCTTATAAACCATCTGGACTGCGGTAATTTTTAAAAATTGGCCCCCATAGGGAGTGGCACTATTAGGAGGTGTGACCTTGTTGGAGAAGATGTGGTCTTGGAAGAAGTGTGTCACTGTGGAGGAGGGCTTTGAGGTATCATGTATGCTTAAGCCATGCCCAGTGTTTCAGACAACTTCAGATTACAGTGCTCCTCAGACTCACTGAGACTGCACTGTTCCTCACCAAATCTCAGACTGCTCCTGAGACTGCACTGAGCTCCTTATATTCTCTCTAGTGCTAGGACTAAAGGTGTGAGCTCTGTTTCTCTTTTAGACTGATTCACTCGAAGGTAGCCCAGTGTGGCCTTGAACTCACAGAAATCCATCTACCTTTGTCTTCTGAGTCCTGGGATTAAAGGTATGTGCCACTACCCCCCATCTTCTATGGCTGTGGCTGGCTTTGCATTCTGATCTCCTGACAAGCTTATTAGATCATAAACAATATATTGCCACACTCAAGTGTTCCGGGACAGCCCATATTTAATTGGCCAGGCTCTGGCCTGACTTATTCTCTTTGTCTCTTCCTAAATCCAAGCTTATACAATATGTAGATGATCTTCTCCTTTGTAGATTGTCCCTGCAAATTAGCCAGGCTGATACCTCTCCCTTATTAAACTTTGTGTCCAGCCAGGGATATAGGGCTCACCCTCTAAGGTCCAGCTGCCCACCCCTCAGGTAATTTATCTGGGATTATAAAGTCATGGGATAGTTTGAATGTAATTGGCCACCATAATCTCACAGGGAGTGGCAATATTAGGAGGTATGGCTTTGTTGGTAATGGCCTTATTGAAGGAAGTGTGTCACTATGGGGGCAAGCCTTGAGGTCTTTTGCTTAAGCTTCTCTCAGTGCCACAGGTAGTCAACTTACTGCTGCCTGCAAGTCAAGACATAGCCAGCACCATGTCAGCCTGCATGCTGCTATGCTCCCAGCCATGATGATAATGGACTGAACCTCTGAAACTTTAATTGAGCCTCCCCAATTAAATGTTTTCTTTATGAGTTGCTGGGGTCATGGTGTCTCTTCACAGCAATGAAAACTCTTAAGACAAGCTATTACCCTAGATAGAAAACACTTAATCCAGTCATTCACAGTCCCCACATAAAGGACAAAATTTTATCCTAGGGATGTCCAGCTTTATTCTCTTGGGGCTCCTTCTTTCTGTCTTCTTGCCCACCCCCTACATGAGGTGGCCCTTTACCCCCTCACATGAACCCCTTCTTTTGCCCATTACCAAGACATTTCATAAGCTTCAACAGGCCCTCCTTCAGGCTCCAGCCTTACATCTTCTGGACTTAACTCATGCCTTCTCTCTGTGTGTTACAGAAAAGGAGGGATATGCTCTCGAAGTCCTAGGTCACCAACTGGGTCCTCCCTTCCTACCTGTTGCACACTTACTGAAAAGATTAGACCATACTATCCAAGGATGGGCACCTTCACTGTGCCCTCTGGCCTCATCTGAACCTCTTTTACGTTAGTCAAAGAAGGTAACCTTTGGGTCACCTATTACTGTCCTCTCTCCTCACCACTTTCTAACATACAAGGGCCACCAAACACTACACCCTTCCCAAGTTCTCTCTCTTCTGCTAGTATTGGTAGAGGACATAACACTTACCTTTCAGCCAGGCCCACCTCTTAACATTTCAAATCTCCTCTCCTGACTAATCTCAGAAAATTCCCCATCTCACACTCTTGCACTGAGACTCTAAGAGAGTTATTATCTCATATCACACACACACACACACACACACACACACACACACACACACACACACACACACGCGAGTGCTACCTCAGGCCACCTATACTTGGTACACAGATGGCAGCTTCTTCCTACATGACATGGTACACAAAGAGGGATATGCTATTGTTTCAGACACTATGATGGTTGAAGCACAGGCCCTTCCAGTCCAAACCACAAACCAGCAGGCCAAATTAATACCTCCTACAACTAGCAAAGGAGTCCCTAAACCTTTACACAGATTCAAGTATGCTTTTCACATTCTCTTGTCATGTGTAGCTATTTGGAAGGAGAGTGGGCTACTAACAACAAAAGGAGGTCCCATAACCAACTCAGACCAAATCATGGCCCTGCTAGAGGCCTCTCATTTTTCCATGGCCATAGGAGTCATCCACTGCCAGTCACACCAAGTGAACAGTTCCATTATTTCCAAGGGAAATAGCAGAGCTGACGAGGCAGCTAGAGCTATGGCTCTCCAGCGTTGGTCCCCCTCACATGTCACAAAGCACTCTCATTTTTACAACCCACATTTTCATCACCATCTCTAGATATTCAACAAATCTATCTGCACCAGATCTTTCACCTTAACAGCCCAGCTTTGTCGCACTTTGTTAAAACCTATTTACAGCCTACCTCTGAGGATCTATCCTGTCTAAAGACTATCACCGATTCCTGTAAAATTTGTCAAACTTCTAATCCTATCTCCAGGCGTCAAGTCTCCCTTTCCCCACTCACCAAGCCAGGGATTCCCTCCCTGGATCAGGCTGGCTGCTAGAATTCTCCCACATGCCTATAGTCAGATGCTTCAGATACCTTTAGTCCTGGTAGACACCTTCTCAGGGTATCTAGAAGCTTTGCCCACCACTAATAAAAGATAACAGTTTCTGATCTCCTTTTCAGGGATGTCATCCCCTGTTTAGGAGTTCCAGCCTCCCTTCAATGAGATAATGGCCCTGAATTTGCCTCTCAATTCTCTCAAACTCTAGCCAAAGCACTTAACATCCAGTGGCATTTCCATGTCCCCTCCATCTCCAGTCTTCAAGCAAGGTCCAACAAATCAATGGCTCTCAAAAACATTCTCATCAAACTCTGCCAAGAGCTCCATACTGACTGGATAAAACTCCTGTGGTTGGCTCTTCTGCAACTAAGAGCTTTCCCAAAGAAACCTTTCCTCATCTCCCCTTTCCAGCTCATGTATGGATGGCCAATTCTGTCTTCCGGCTCAGGTCTCAGCTGTCACCTCTCTCTGATCACCATCTTGCCCCTGTGTTACACTATCTTCACACTGTCTTGGGGAGCTTCACCCACTGTCATTTGCCTCAGCCCCATCCAGACCCCCTTTCTTCTTCAGTCAACATCAGGGACACAATCCCTTCCTCTTTCTCCAAAATGGAGAGGCCCCTTCAGGGTCATCCTTACTACCCCAACCATTGCTAAACTCAAGGGTTTTCCTCCCTGGATTCATCTTTCTCATCTCAAGCCCTTTATACCATCAGCTCAAGATAACCCTCCTTTTTACATTTCCACCCCAGTAGGACCTTGCTCTTAAGTTTTAGAAGATACCAAGGTTGACCAGCTGCCTCTGGTCTCAAAAGAACGAGGTCTCACACACCTGCCAAGACCTGAGCTCAACCCACTTACAGCCTCCACCCACCTGGGTCTGGCATCTCAACTATCCATCACTCCCAATACTGCCTGGCCCCCATTCCCAGCAGAGGAGGATCACACAATGCTTATGTATTTAGGGTATTAGGGAAAAGCCTGTTGTCATCAAGTGGCCTAAATACCCAGGCCTATGGTTTTGTTTCCACATGCAAACAAATTTCTCCAAGAATACTGCAAGCCACTTGGAGGGGCTCTCCAAGCAAAATCTGAAGCTGCTAGCAGGCATGTCTCCTGGGAGTGGGTCACTGCAGAACCCAGGGCCTCAGCCACACTCACCTTTATCACATTTTTGCAGGGAGGACCTCATGGAAAGAACACAGGTGAATGTCCTCACAGCCTTTAAAGGACCCTTGCAGCCCTTCCTAGCTCTAGAGGGATTAAAGTTGGCTGGTGAAGCCAACTGAAAAATGTGTCCTCCTCAGAGTCATTATCATCACACTGGGCATGAACAATCCAGGCAGCAACTGCCACCATAGACAGATAATCACATCTCCAAGCCACACATAGCACCATATTCTCCATTCATATACCACCAAGAAAAAAGGCAAAAACCACTTGAAGATGTCTGACACAGGCAGGGAGTGTTTGCAATCTGATAGGGATGGGGTGCCCTTCATAGCAGAGCTTCTGTCTAGAATAGCCACAGCCATGCTGCCACTTCTAGCACTGCAAAATAAATGAACAAGTTTCAAGAATTTTGTTTGTGTGTATGCCACTCTCACACACATCCCGTCTGTGTGTAGGTAACCTTTGGACCCCTTGGAGCTGGGATTATTATAAGTTAGAGGTGTTCAGTATGGGTGCTCAGATAATGACTTAGCAGCAAGCACTGTAACCCCTGAGCCATCCCTCCAGCCCCATAAGTCACATTGTAGGTTTTTTTTTTTTTCTTAAAAAAAAAAAAAAAAAAAAAAAAAAAAAACCTACTCTGGAGATAGGCATTGGGACAGAAATACAGAAAGACTAAACAAAACAAAAACCCAGAAAACCATGAATAGTTTGTCTAAAATATAAAAAAGTGTCACTTGAACACAAAGGAAATATAGACACTTAAAATTGCTTAGGCTTCAGAAACTCAGTCATACAGATGAAACAGGACATCCCACTGTGCCACCTGGCTTATCCATTCAGAAGCTTTCTCAACTGAAACAGGCTCTCCCCTACCCCAAATGGCAGCACAGGCCTGTTAGAAGGGGAAGGCAGGTTGCTATGGGATCCAGGCCAACTTGGGCTACAAAGAGAGACCTTGCCTGAAAACCACAGGAAACAGAAGCCAGCAGCTTTTAAGACCCTCCCCTGAGTATCTGGGAAGCCTTCTTACTTGGATGACCCAAGAGTGTACTAAGCCAGAGGCCAGGGATGACAGAGAAAACTTTTGATAGATTTGAGTTCTTTCAGTAGACTTAAACAGCCATGCTGGGCCCTGGAAGAGAATGCTTTGAGGGACAGCCATAGTGTTTGCTGGCTGCTCAGTGCTGGCAAACCTGCCCTGGATCTCAAAAGGTATAGGCTAAGGAAGTCTCCAGGTTGCTTCCTTCCACCGTATTTATTGAGGCCCTGTCTGCAAGCACCACTCTAAGATGTGGGGCAGGATGGACTGACACTATACAGGTGTCCACTTTTCTAGTGCTGGCATTACGAGCTTATGAGTATTTTAAAGCTTGGGTCTTAATTTTTAAATGTATGGGTTATTTTCCCATGCCTTCCTATGTCCTTGCTGGCTTCCAACTCAGGCATTCCTCCTCCTCAGCCTCTGAAGGGCTGGGATAACAGACATAAACCATCCTGGCTTGTGTTAAGGCCCTGCTTGCTTCTGCATGGCATACTGGACTGTGGTCCCTCGTAACACATGACCTGCTGTCTGACTGCACAACACAGGCTTCGGCAGCAGAGACACCGTAGCAGAGCCCCATGGCAGCAAAAAAAAAGGCACAAGCACCCCAGTGGCTAGTTCCCAGTCACAGACGCAACCAATTGTGTGAAACATGCAGTGGGGAAAAGGCAGCTTTTTTGTTTGTTTTTCAAGACAGGGTTTCTTTGTATAGCCCTGGCTGTCGTGGAACTCACTGTGCAGACCAGGTTGGCCTGGAACTCACAGAGATCCACCTGCCTCTGCCTCCAGTGTGCTGGTATTAAAGGCGTGCACCACCAGGCCAGGCAAAAGGCAACTTTTAATGAGGCGCATGAGAAAGTCCATGCGTGCATAATGTTATAGTAGTACCTGTTTTAGCATACTTAAATCCACTCAGTAGCAGTATGCTAATATTATGCAGTATGCTAAACAGCAGTAGATACTTGTATTTTCCAAACCACAGGCTAGCAATAATTGTGATTATACTGTTTCATCTATTACAAGTCACCGAATTAAGGCAAAGTGCAGGAAATGGCATAATAAGTCCAGTTACAAAAAATAAAAGGGCCTTTGAATCCATGAACAGGAACGTATACATCAGCTGTCCTGAGCTCTGCAGGTCAGACCTGGCACCCACACACGGAGGGTCTTCAACCCCGATACAAATCGCATTTCTAGCGAAGATTCCGGATATCGATGCTGGTATCAGAGACATACCCCACGCCAGACAGCGGCAGTCTGAGTAAGAGCCAGTTGGGGCTTTTATTTTACAAAGCCGATGCACAGATTCACAACCCTGAGCAGAGCAGCCGAGGTCGCGCTGATGACAACTGGCCATCCTACCTCTGTTTCCTGTGGGGAGGGAGAAAAACACTCCTCCAAAGGGGAAACTGAGGCTGTGAGACCCGCGGCGCAAGCGAGGGAGCCCACTGACAGAGCTGGGATTCGAACCACGGACACCGGGACGTCAAGCAAGCTCCGCTCGGGATGTGCGGACTGTCTGGATCTACCGAGACAGGCCGGCCGAGACCTGGAGTCGGAGAAAGCGCGCCGGCGCGCGCCGTGCGGGGCCCCGCCTACCGGGTGGCCAGGGGCGGGGCGGCCGCGTTCCGCTCGTGCTCGTGCTCGCGCTCGTGCTCAGGCGGGCTCACGGGAGTGGCGCCAGCATAGAGGCTCGCGCAGCCACCACTCTAACGCAGGCGCGGTGGCCAAGTGGTAAGGCGTCGGTCTCGTAAACCGAAGATCACGGGTTCGAACCCCGTCCGTGCCTGCCCCTGTTCTGTGATGGCGAGAGAGACTTTTTACAATTGAAGTCACTTTTCAAGAGTCACATCCCTCTTTGAGTTTAGTCGTTCCCCTCCGTTTTCTTTCCGCCTCGTTTCACACTAACTCCTCCCTTTCCAACCCTCCTCTGCGCAGGGTGCAAGTGGGCGGTCCAACCTCGGCCCTTCTGGACCTCCAGCCTTGCTTGCGTCTCCCTGGCAACAGCGCCCCTGTCGGCCGCGAGGTGCTTAAACCCCTGGGAGAAGTTTGCGGAGTCCGCAATCTGGAAGGGCGGTCTGCAAGTCTTGCGGAAGAGCTTCGTAATGATTGGTAATGATTGGCGCCGGGCTGGCTTCGGAGCCCTGAATGTTTTAGTGATCACTGAAGTTCAGTGTCACCCTCCCTAAAGAAAGGACCGCTGTTGCGCACACCGAGCCCACACCCACGGTCAGCTACTGTCTGTCTCGCTTGCAATTTTAAAAAGGAAATCCGCGTCTCCTTCAAGAGAGGAATCCCTGCCCGGACTTGGAACGATTCTGACTTGAGCATTTAAACCTCTGGCTCGGAGCCTCCTTTCACCCCTCGCTAAAATGGGTCACGTGGCCCAGAGGTGGCGTTGGCGTGGAAGCGGCCAGACCCTGGCTGCAGAGGTGGCCTCTGTACATGGAGCGGCATGCCTGTCACATTACATCAGAGGTTTGCATTGCATTCTCAAAGGATGTACCAGAGGGCGCTCAAAGTGCCTTTGAAGAGGTCATTGTCTGACTCCAACTCTAGGACCAGAGTCTCGTAGAGTTTGCCGAAACTGTATCGGACCTGTCTGAGCCAACTGAAGCAAGCCCGCTACTAGCCTGCTCCTAAGAGAACCAGACTCGGTTGATGGGGGTTGGGGTTGGGGTTGGGGTTGGGGTTGGGGTTGGGAACCACCAATCAAATCAGAGCGGGCTCTCCTAAGAAGAAAGTGAGAGGGAACTGTGGGCAGGGGGTGACTACGCAGTAGTTAAAACACAGCTGCTGCATCCGCGATCCTCTGGGATAGGGCCTGGTCATTTGTTTTTCTACCATTAGGCTGATGTTGATGCTTCTAGTTCCCAGGCCACACTCTGAGAACCGCTGCTGGCTGAGAGTCATATCCCAAAGCCACATTGCCAAGCCAGGAAAGAGAATGTGCTATGGAAGGTAATCCACGGTAAAATAGTGGCTTCAAAGGCTGCAGCCTTTTAGAACATAAATTACAACAGCAGAGTGAAGGCAGAGCGTGATGACCCCAAGCGATGGGTCCACTCTTTTTGCTATATTTTATGCTGTTTTCTTTACTCATTTCCTTTTGAAGAGCTACAAAAGAGCACTTAGGTACTTCCCTGTCCCAACCTGTAAGATATCAACCTGGGGCAAGAGAGTCAGGGATAGGGAATAGGGACAAGAGACGCAGAAAGAGCCACCACAAGACAGGATTCTGATCAAGTGGCAAACTTTACTTTTTTCTCAGGCTAGCTTATATAGTCGGCAGAGCAGCATATGGGAAGGGATAGAATGGGTTGTTTGTGAGACAGGTGTTAGTGTAGGCAGGATATTAGGAAGCCACAAAGAGAATGTTTGGCGGGGTAAAGAGTTTATGAGTTTATGGACCTCTTGGTCCAGGAAGGATTGCCTAGGTGACTGAGCCTGTGGGTGGAGGACTGGGTCTTTTTCTTGAGCTGAGGTTCTAAGGAGCTCCTATGCAAAGGTTAACTATGTGGCCTGCCAAGCATGACCTAGGATCTCATGCCCAGTCCTGAGAGTTGGCTCCCAACATATTCCCCCTTCCTTGTATAAAAAGAAGTGGCCAAATTTTTCAGGGTTAGATGATTTATATTAGAGGGGCCAAAGTCATCCTGGGAAGAGGAGAGCTTAAGTATTGTACCAGGACAGGCTTAGTGGCAGAGTCCACTTGCTTGACAAAGGCCACAGGTCGATTAAAGGCCCAAGGGCCAAAGGAGATTAGCAAGAGGAGCCCTATCAAAGGTCCAAGGAGGGAAGGGAGGAGGGTGGCTAACCATGGGGAAGTAGTAGGAATGTGTAGAAGGAAGCAAAAAGGAATAACAGGAGGCTATTTTCCCATATGAGGGAAGCCAGCCAAGCCAATCGTTGAATCGGTGTCATTGAGGTCATTTTCAGGGGACGTGTAGAATGGGTTGATCAGGATATTGGACAGCACTGTCAGACACAGGACTGTCAGCATGTGTTTAGACATACAGCCATCTTCTCCCGATACTGAAGTTACGTCACAACAGAACAATATTGAAAACACTATACTTGCTGTAGAGCCAGAAACCAAAACTGCAGCAGCAGAAATAATTACTGAAGTAGAAATTCCAGCACTTAATAAATGTTCCACAAAGTACCCCAAAACAAAGAAGCACTTGGTCAATGAATGGTTAAGTGAGAAGAATGAGAAGACAGGAAAACCTTCAGACAGCTTTCAGAAAGGACTCTGCGCATAACTACAGATCCAGAGGTGTTAGCTACACAGCCAGGTCTCACTTACAGCCCCCATGTATACTCTATTCCTAAGCATTATATTAGATTTACATCACCATTCCTTTTGGAAAAAAAGAGAAGAAAGGAAACTACTGAAAATGTTTCTGGCTCATGCAAAAATCGAAAGTGGAAACGCCAAGAGTGGCGATTTGGACAGGGATTTGTTCAGGCCCCAAAGTCTCGTAATAGGAGTCCTTCTTGACATCCACATCTCCTGCATTGTAGAGCCAGCTAAGTATCACTGTCAACTTTAACCTCCCTAATTCCATGACCTCATTTGGACTTCTCAGCATTCCCCGGGAATTGACAAGGAGAACATTGAACTCTCCCCACCCTTGGCCACTATAACAGTGGATGAACTTGCCATGGATCCACAAGCCAAATGTAGAAGCAAAGAAGCACTGGCAGCTTCAAATATAATAGCATTAAGAAGATTGTGTGAAGCTTTCTTTCTTTTACTTTTCAAACCAACCTGACATGGGCTTCTCACTAGTGACCCCTCCCTAACCTGGCCCCGGCCCACACTGTACTGCTGCACTTCATGTCTTATGAACCCATCTGGTCTGCCATGTTGTCAGACCATCACTCTTGGAGGCAGTTGCCACTCTAGCCCATTTCTTTTCATTAATGGTTCCTTCCTGGTGGGAACCATGGACAAAGATCCCCAATAAACAGGCAGAACTTTTTTTTTAAATTGTTTCTTTTTAATCCTAGTTCCTCGAGCCATGGGGGATTCTTTGATCCCAGAAAGACATAAATCTTCCTTGCTAAATTTCTCAATTGTTTTTTCTTAACCCAAGTTTCCTGCATCTTGAGGGATTCTGTGATCCCCGAAAGAAATAAATCTTCCTTGTTAAATGCTTGTCCCATCACTCACCTTTTCCACATAGGTGGTGCTCATGAACCAAAAGTCCCAAGTGCTGGGCAGGCTGCTGGGTCTTCCTCCAACCAAGGCTCACAATCGACCTTGTCGTGGACGCCTCACTGCATGGACAGGCCCGTCCCTCTAATGAGCACTGAAGTTCCCAGATCACCAACTCTATCCAGCCCCACATTGGGCACCAGTTGTCCCGACCTGCAGGACATCAACCTGAGGCAAAAGAGTCAGGGATAGGGAATAGGGACAAGAGACGCAGAAAGAACCACCACAAGACAGGATTCTGATCAAGTGGCAAACTTTACTTTTTTCTCAGGCTAGCTTATATAGTCAGTAGAGCAGGCTATGGGAAGGGGTAGAATGGGTTGTTTGTGAGACAGGTGTTAGTGTAGGCAGGAATTAGGAAGCCACAAATAGGTTGTTTGGCAGGGCAAAGAGTTTATGAGTAAGAGGTCCAGGAAGGATTGCCTAGGTGACTGAGCCTGTGGGTGGAGGACTGGGTCTTTTTCTTGAGCTGAGGTTCTAAGGAGCTCCTATGCAAAGGTTAATATACAACTATGTGGCCGGCCAAGAATGGCCAAGGATCTCATGCCCAGCCCTGAGATTTGGCTCCCAACACTTCCCCCATTAAAAATGTCTCCAAACCAGGTGTGGTGGTACATGCCTATAATACCAGCACTTGGGGAGGCTGAGGCAGGAGGATGGAGAGTTCAAAGTCAGCGTGGGCTACAACAACAACAAAAACAAATCTGGTTTAGGCAGAGCACTTGCTTTCACAAAGCCCTGAGATTTCATCCCCAGCAAACACTAGAGCATGCATACACACACACACACACACACACACACACACACACACAGGCACACACACACACACACACACACACACACACACACACACACAGACACACACAGGCACACACCCAGGCACACACACACATACATACACAGACATACACGCATACACACACAGGCACAGACACATACACACACATACACACACACACACACACAAACATAGAGGGAGGAGAGGGAGACAGAGAATAATCCTACAGATTCACTTAGGTATTTTCTGTTTTTTAAAAAATACTGTGTCTGTGTATGCACATATTTATGTGTGCACACATTGTTCCTGGGTAGAGCTAACGGTCAAGGTCAAATGTCTTCCTCTGTTGCTTTCCACCTTATTGTTTTTTCAGAACATCTCTCTCTGAACCTGGAGCTCCCTGGTTCTGCTAGACTCTGCTGCCAGCAGGCTCCAGGGTTCGCCTGTCTCTACCTCACCTCTCTCTCCCAATGCTAGGATTACAGCCATGCAGTGCACCTTCCCATCCATCCAGCTTTTTACTTGGTGCTGGAGAATCTGAGGTCAGGCCCTAGTCAGAGCATGTACTTTACCCACTGGGCCGTATCCTGTTGCATGAATAATAAAAAACCAGAGACAGATATTGGGGTTACAGCCGAAGATCAGAAAAGCAAAGCAGTCAACCACAAGAGAGTAAGAACTCTACCAAGGCTGGGGTGGCCCTGTCTTCAGTCTGGCTGGAGACTGGAATGCCAAATGAGCCCCTGAGCTCCTGTCTTACATTCCTCTCTAGTGCTGGGATTAAAGGTGTGTACCCCCACCACCCAGCTTCTGTGGCTAACTGGTGTGGCTGCTGGGATTAAAGGTGTGTGCCACCACTGCCTGGCCTCTATGGCTGTGGCTAGGTTTATCAGATCATAAACAAAATATCACCACAATCTCGAAGCCCATTTGCTGTCTCCTTTGTTTTGAAGCTTGGATGGTTAACACAGGAATCTCCAGGAGTCACCTCAAGTTAAGGGATGGGGGGTGCCATGGAATTGTGAAGCTCTCATGCTAGTGCTGCCCGAATGGAAGCTAGTGACCCAAATCCTGAATTCCAGTTGTTTACAATTTTGTGAGTGAAGCTGGTCATGTGTGTGAATGAGCCAAATGTTTTCTGTTGATTTGAACCACTTGTCTTCATAAAGCCATGTTTGGATTCCCTAGAGCTTCCGCGTGGATTTCCTGTCTGCAGGTCTCCTGGAAGACCACTGCCTTTGTGAAGAGCCACACGCAGGTCCTCTGAGTGTGGAAGGGAAGCGAAGGAGGCCTCTTCTAACATGGGAAGTGACCGCCAGGGAGAAGGTAATTCACATGACTGACAAGAAGAAATGAAATGTTCCTCACACACCTCTCTGTGTTTGGATGTGCAGTGGCAGCAAAGGGTTTAATGGCTTCTTCAAGCAAAAGGAGCCTGAGCTCCCAAATAGATCAGCAATCTCCTAGGATCAAAGGAAAAGCTGCTAGTCAACAGAGACTGCACAGATGCAAGCTGCAACAGTGCCACCTCGTGGCAGCATAGAGTAAAAGCATTCATGTGTCCGACCCTGCCCCTTCGCTAAGAGTCTAGGCCTGGCCATTTAGTTCTTGATTCTCCTGCCTCAGTTTGCCCCATCTTGGCTTGTCGTGGACTTCTGATAACCAGCCAGATGGTTCTACAAAAGATACTTGATGGCATCACAGCTGATTACTGAAGAAACTATTTAATCTGAAGGGGTGACAATAACTCGGTTGAGTCAGGGAAGGTTTGGGCCTGGTTTGTTTTAAGATATATGCTAATCTATCTATTATAGGGTCTGTGGGATGCAGTGAGTAAAGCCCTTTCCACACAAGCATGAGGACCTAAGTTTGGTTGGACCCTCAGGACACATGTAAAAGGCTGGGGGGGGGGGATCAGAAAGAGGAGGATCCCTCAGAATCACTGGGCAGCCAGATTAGTCAAGCCAGTGAACTACAGGTTCTCTGACATTTGCTAAAATTCCTTCCCAGGTCCTCCTTAGGTCCTATGGAGGTAGGATTCCACCAGAATTCACTCAGGGAACCAATGAGTTTATTGGGTTCCTTTACAGAGCACAGGAGAGGGGTGTGGTGCTCCTCCCTAACAGCACAGGTGAGGGTGTGGTGCTCCCCCCTAACAGAGCACAGGTGAGGGTGTGGTGCTCCCCCCTAACAGAGCACAGGTGAGGGTGTGGTGTTCCTCCTTAACAGCACAGGTAAGGAGTTGGGGGGGCTCCTCCCTAACAGCACAGGTGAAGAGTGGGGGCTCCTCCCTTACAGAGCACAGGTGAGGAGTGGGGGGCTCTTCTCTAACAGCACAGGTGAGAATGGGGTGCTCCCCCTCAAAGGGCTGCACTCGAAAGTTTACCCAGCAGGGAATGTGGCTTTCCATAACCCATCCTTTCTTTCCCAGCTCATATATGGTAACCCCTCCCATTTAGGACACTTGTATAGCAGGGAGTAGGAAGAGGTTGGGTTTTCCTGAGGGTCCTATGACTGCCCCCCCATTCCTCTGTGAGGGGCTGTGAACAGTGAAGTCCAGCTTAGATGTTAATGGGCTTAACTAAACACTCCAAGTTATTTGGCTTGGAGGATGGTCCTGTACAACACATATGCACACTCACACAAACAAATACAAATGCCATACACACAGACAGATATGTTAAGTGCACTGGGCCCTTTCATAAGTCTGTTCATGCCCTGAAAACCACATTTCAAACCAGAAAAGTGTTTCAGCTGAGCAACACTTAAAAGAGAAAACTGTGGCAGAACCTGAAGTGGCAGCCATTCAGGGCACAGCAGGGGACTTCTGCTGAGTAGATCACAGGTGGCTTTGTGTTTCCTTTGCCAGGAGCCTCTTCATTCAGGTGACTGTAGATGGATGACTTATGTGGGCAAAACTGAACCAACAAATCAGGAAGCCTCACTATATGCAAGATCTGCAAGCAGCCCCCTTTCTCCTCTTTCCCATTTTCTCCCGTGTTTCCCTCCCTCCCTCCCTCCCTCCCTCCCTCCCTCCCTCCCTCCCTCCTCCCTCCCTCCCTCCCTCCCATGTAGCCCAGGCTGGCCTAGAACTGTAACTGTCTATGCAGCCATGCATGGCCATGAACTTCTAATCCTCCTGTCTCCGTCCCTCGGGGACTGATCTGCTTACAGTCATGCACCACCATGTTCAGTTTATAGGGTACTGGGCATGGAACCCACTGCCTTGTGCCTGCTAGGCAGGCGCGCTACCAACAACCTTAGTCCATAGCAGCATTCTGCTCCAAATGGCTGTTGCCTAGTGGGGCTGTGGCCCTTTGGTTGCAAATCCTTTGGCCATCTATTTTTTTTATCTGGATTTTTAAAAAAAAAAAAATGTGGCACTTCCTGATTTAAAAATGATGGCCACTGAATAAAATACATTTCTGTTTATTCTATTTTAGTTGTTATGAGGGCCAAATGAAACATGTTTGGGTCATCTGGGCCTGTGGACTGCCAGTGACAGACAGCCTCTAGGAGAGAGAGAAAAAAAACAAACAAACAACAAAACCAAAAACTTGCAAACTCAGCAGACATTTATTTTTTTACATTGCTGTTAGTGTGAGAGGCAGGGCTGTGGCAACACTCGGGTGGATTTTAAAGAAAAGTTCTGTGCCCGTGGAGAACTAGAACAATCTTTTCATTTTCATTTAAGCCAGGCTATCTTGTGTCTCTCTTTCATTGCTTGCTTTCTTCACCTCCTCCTCTTCCTCCTGCTCCTCTTCTTCCTTCTCCTCTTCCTCCCCCTTCTCCTCCTCTTCCTCCCTCTCTTCTCTTCCTCCTCCCCTTTCTCCTCTTCTTCCTCCTGCTCCTCCTCCTTTTCCTCCTCCCTTCCTATCTTGTATTTTAGTTCCTTCTTTCCTTTCTAATTTGTTTTTTGCTGTTGTATATCTGTGTTTTGTGTGTCTGTGTTCATGTGTGTGCACAAGTGTGCATGTAGAGGCTAGAGATCAGGTTCCGTGTCTTCTTCAGTGGCTCTCCACTTGTTTCAGACAGCATCTCTCCCTGAAGCTGGAGCATGCCATTCAGTTAGACTGAAGAGCAAGGCCCAAGGATTCTGCTCTCTGCCTCCCCAGCACTGCGACTAAAGGTGCACACTGCCACACCCTGATTTTCGTGTGGGTGCTGAGCCAAACTCAGGGCTTCATACTTACATACTAAACGCTTTGCCAATGGAACCAGCACCTCAGCCCTTGTATGTTTTTTTGTTGTTGTTTTTTTGTTTTTGTTTTTTTTTATGAAACGGCATCGTTTGAGAGGGGGTCCTCACTGAAGCCAAGGCTAGTCTTCAACTCTCTATCCTTCGATCCTGCATCCCAAGTGTTGGAATTCCAGGAACACGCCAACAAGCCTGGTCTCCTCCAGTGTATCCACACACCTAGGACGAATGTCTGAAAATCTAAGTATTCAATATTCTTTCACCGGGTGTCAGGGGCAGGCCAATCGGACCATGCTTGTTCACCCATCCAGGTACAAATGCCCCCTCCACTTTGGCCCCAGTGAGTTTAGAAGTGGAATGAAGCTGGTGCCGGGGACACCTTTACTGAAGGGAGACACCCTCACACTTGTAACTCTTTACAGCACCTCAGACACACCAGCTCCTCATCACGTGTTTGATCATGGTAACTGCTAAAATTTATTGAGCGCTTACTTTGTGCCTGGTGCCTGCAAGCCTCCATGGAGATCATGCAATTTGATCTTTTCATATCCCCAGCATTGCCACCATGGGAACTGAAACTCAAGAGGGCTAGAGCTCTGTACTCAGTTGTGGCTGGATCTCAGGTTTCTTTTTGTTGTTAAGACACACTCTCTGCCAGCCTTCCACCTAATAATGTCACCCTTTAACAGGTGACAATCTTTGCCTCAGCCACCAGAAGCAACAGCAGAGTCTGTAGGCAGCAACTTGTCTGTCTACATGGGGCCTAGACAGAGTTCTTGCCTCCGGGAAGCTTTGACATTGCCACAAATGAGATGTCACCTTGACATCAGCCAGTCAGTCCCTCTCTCCCAATGCTTTCTTCCCTTGTGTTCATTTTCCTAAACACATATTGCTGGAGCTCTACTGCCTGTCAGACTGGCGGGTGTGGGGCCAGGGCCCCAGAGAAGGGATGGCTGCCCCAGGGACTCAACGGATGGAAGGGGAGATGCTGATACAAGGATACAGTGGAATGAGGGAGGAACAGCTCAAGGCAGAAGCCAGAAGGTGGTCCAGTGGACTGAGCATCCTGGAGACATCTGAGCCCATGGGGACTCTGGGGTCAGTTGCTTGCCTCACTGCCTTTATGAAGCAATCCTGTCCATCTTTTCTACCTCTGGAAATTTTGTCAAATGCCAGTGAGCCACCCCCCACAAACGAATGTAAGAAAGCTTGGGAAATAGTGAATGGCGCTTCCCCTAAATGCCTAGGTGGGCACCACACAGTTTTTAGAAATCAACTTCCTAGAGATTTCCAGACTCATGAGCCTTGGGCATAAGCTACCTCACTGCCATGACCTTACAGTCTCCTTGTCTGACAGAAGGGACAAAGGGAAGACATTGTTCTGTGGGTTCAAGATGATTGATTCAGTGTTTGCTATGAAACCCTGGAAACTTGAATTCCATCCCCCAGAAGCCCATAAAAGAAGTGTCTTGTCTTCAAAATCATTCTCGGACTGGTACTCTCTCTCTCTCTCTCTCTCTCTCTCTCTCTCTCTCTCTCTTCTCTCTCTCTCTCTCTCACACACACACACACACACACACACACACACACACACACACACACCAAAAAAATCTCTTACTTTGTATATGTGTTGTGCATGAGCCCTCTAGTACTATGAAGCAACCCCAGCCCCAGCCCTCTTATTTCATCTTTGATTTTGAGCCAGGAACTCATGAAGTTGCCCAACCAGGCCTTGAACTTGGGCCCTCTGCCCCCCAGCCTCCTGAGTGGTTGGAATTACAGACCTGTTCCACCTCAGCTGGTTCTTATGTTTTTCTATTTCACAAAGAAATGCAAGACTGGAGGCAGACTGAGGACCAGAAGGCAGGCCAGGTGGCTCTCAATATCCAAGACTCCAAGGGTCGTGAGAGTGTAGAGGGCTGCTCCTGCCCTTGACCAGAGGATTTACTCAGCACCACCCAGGCAGGAGCAAGGGTGCAGTAGAGAGTCCAGAGTCTGGACACTTCTGGTTTGGGGGAAACTTCAGACCTTATCTGTAAGAGTAATGTGGCCCAAGATTTATGAAGAGGTTTTTGTTTTTGTTTTTAAGACAGGATCTCCTGCAGTCCAGGCTATAGTTAAACTTGCTCTGTAGCAAAGATGACCTCAAAATCTTGATCCTCCTGCCTCTCTGAGTACCTCGATTACAGGTTTGTGCTACAGCACCCCACTTATGCAGTGCTGGGAATAAACCCAGGGCTTCATGCATGCCATGCAAGCACCCTAACCCTGAGCCACACCTCCAGCTCCTGGATTAGATTCTTAACATTATCTTCCATGCTGGGGTGCTGGAAAAGAAAATGGCCCACATGGGGAGTGGCTTTATTAGATGTGGCCTTGTTGGAGGGTGTTCACTGTGGGGCTGGGCTTTGAGGTCTTGTATGTATTCCTTCTGCTGCCTGCAGATCAAGATGTAGAACCCTCAGCTCCTTCTCCAGCACCATGTCTGCCTGCACACTGCCGTGTCCCACCATGATGATAATGGACTGAGCCTCTGAACTGTAAGCCAGCCCCAATGAAATGTTTTCCTTTATAAGAGTTTCCATGGTCATGGTGTCTCTTCACAGCCATAGAATCCTAAGACACATGGATTTCACAAGGGTGGGCACAGCCTTCTGATGGGGCTGAAAGAGCAGAGAGCTATCACACCCCCTTCAAATTGCATCCCCAGATCCTATTGGGAGGACTAAGAATCTGTTTTCTATCTATCCAGACCCTCATCCCATGTCCGTGTAACTTCACTACAATATATTTACATGTTGTTTTTTATTCACTTACATTTGTTTAATGTAAACTTTTGACGTGTACTGTACAATAATTTATTTCAGCACCTTAGGGTCTGTGCCTCCCACACCCTAGCCAAGCTGTTTAGTCTCTGTCAGGGCTCAGTAAGCTGCCCAGGCTGCGTTTGAGCTCAGACTATTCCTGCCTCAGGTTTGTGTCATAGTTTTTGTGCTTGCTTTGGAAATGCAGGGTTTTTATTATTATATTTATTATTACATTACATTTGTATGTATCTCTCTCTCTCTCTCTCTCTCTCTCTGTGTGTGTGTGTGTGTGTGTGTGTGTGTGTGTGTGTGTGTGTGTGCACTCAGGACAACTTGTGGGAGCAGGCTTGGCAGCAAGTGCTGCCTGATTTACTCTTTCCCACTGACCTGGCATTTCCCTTCCTCAGCTCAGGCCTCTCCAGGTAATTTTGACCAAGCTCAATTAATGAGTAATGGTTTTGCCTAGAACTCCTAATGGAGAGCCTCTATTTAAATCTCCCTAAAGTGCTACAAAGGGCTTCTTTCTTCTATTCACGTGTCACCCATGGGCTTATGACTTCTTAACTTCCACTTTACAGATGGGGAAACTGAGACCCAGAGAGGCTCTAGGGCTGGCTTTACCTGCTCAGCCATCTTGCTGGCCCCTAGAAGTTTATTTCTTCTATACTGAGAGTCTTGGCAGCTGACAGTAACTAACCACCTTTTTGTCATCTTCCCCCAGGGCCCATGAAAACCTAGAGAAACAACATGAGGCCTATGCCTGCCCTCTCTCCTCGGCCTAGGGCCTTCCCAATGGCTCAGGTTGGCTGTGGTTCTCTGGAGCTGCAAGGCCCTTTGAAGCTTTTCCATGGATTTGGCTGAGTTTTGGTGTCACCACAGGACCAAAAAATGGGGCTGCTTCATAAGAGAAGACCTGCATGGACCTCTAGGTCTTTAGGCCAAATAGCAAGTTACTTCCCATGTGTGTGGATAGTGACTGTTTAACTGGACCTCAGATACATTACTTGTGGGCAGCTGAGCTAGGCCTGTAAGGCAAGACTCTAATGGATCTGGGGGCATCTTTTAAGGGGGTTTAAATTACAATAGAAAAACCAGGCATCCCCAGCCTGTGGTGAATCCTACATAGTCCTCCAGGGTCTGTTTTGCTCGCCTGCATCCAATCAGCTAACTCTTTGGGCTCAGGCAGTGCCTGAATTGGAGTGTCAGGGTGAACCTTGCAGCTCACACACAGAGAGGGAGCATAGTCATCCCTGCAGGACCCTGAGCTGGCACTTCTGTAGCAGAGGACAGTCATCTCAGCTTCAGAGTGGGGCTGGGACCTCACCATGCCACTTACAGCCCTAGTTCCTCTTTTCCACTGGCCTGGCATCGTCCCTCTTCCACAATTTCTGCTCAGGCCTCTCCAGGTAATACCACCAAGCATGAGTAATATTGTGCTAAGTACTCCTTAACGAAGAGCCTCATTTATTTATTTATTTATTTATTTATTTATTTATTCTGTTTTTCACATCAGGTATCTTGACCCATCCATTCTCATCTCTTCATATCCGCCCTCCTCTCCTGCATCCCCCCATAAAACAAAATTCAAGAGAAAAAAAGGAAGAAAATTAATGAGAAAAATAAAAAAAAATAGGGAAGGAATTAAAAAATCTCGTCATGGAAGCTGGAGTGTGATCCAACAAGTCATACTGAATACCCCTTTGTCCATACATCTCTACTTGCAACTGTTTGTTTGCTGCACAGTCGTTGGTCTGGTTCAAGGTCCCTGGTCTCCACTACATGTTTCATACTGGGTCCTCACTAGGACTTTTCCTGGACATTCTGCTGTCACTCTGTGTTATGAGATCCTGCAGTTTTGGGTCTGTAGGTCAGGGATGGCTCTCCCACTCTCATAATCACAGAGCCAGCTCTCCCACCTGTCTCCAGGGTTGGCAGGGGGCAGGGAGATGCAATTCTCCCCCACCCATGTAGCCATAAGATAGACAGGTAATGGGGACAGCTCTTCCATGGTCACAGTTTTGGGGCTGGCACTTCCAGACCTGCACTAACAGCATTGGTTCAGTTGTGCTGTCTGGGCAAGGTGCAAGGCCTGGAGAGCCTCTTTTTAAAAAATCTTTCCCAAAGGGCTATAAAGGGCTTCTTTCTTCTCTTCCTGTGTCACCACCATGGCATTGTGTCTTCTTAACTCCCACTTTACAGATGGGGAAACTGAGGAGGCTCTAGGGGGTGTCTAATCTGTGGCTCACAGTCTGTATGTAGCCAAAGATAGCTATGAATGCAGTTTGACACACACAAAAAGATTTGTGTATGTGATTTTTTTTATTGGGGGCACAGGCGTGAGCATGAACTTTGTAAGTAACAACGTTGTGTCCCAGTGTCAAAGGGTTTGACACACCTGGACAGTGTCCAGGTGGAATAGAACACTGCTGTCTCTCTATGAACTTCACAAAGGGGGTCCTACAAGGTTGCCCATGCCGCAGCATCTATGGGGACAGGACACAGCAGAGATTATTACATCAGTCTAGCCTTACCCTCATGGTCCCCTGACCCAACGCAATTTGGGTCTAGAACCCTAGACAATGGTGACTACATAGCAATCGCCATCAACTCTGGACTCTCACCCCAGAAGACAAGCTCCTGAGGACAGGGTCATCATCAATACTGTACCTCCTGACACATAGAAGCCAATCACCCATGTCTCTGAGAAGCCACTGACCTGGAAGTGTGAGTCTCCCTATCAGTGACTCAATGGTAAGTCTTTGTTCTGTGTATGGCTCAGACTACAGGGGCAGCTATCAAAAACCAAGCCCTTACTGTAGGAGGAATCCAACCTGTCTCCCTTTGTCAAATGTCCTTTCCAAATTGCTATTGGAAAAGTCACTCTGTGAGGTATACTCAACTTCCCTTGCCTTCTGGAGCACCATAAGGGATAAGAGCCACAGAACCACAGCTCACACACAGTTCTGATGCTAGAGAGTTGTACCTCTAAAGCAAAGTTGGGGGGCACTGCCTGGCTCACTTTCCTTGGGGGTCTCTGGAACACCCCCCCCACACACACACACATATGGAATCAAGACTCTGGGTTGGTTGATGTGCTTTTCAGAGTGTGACAACCGCTGGCCAACAGAGGACAGCAAATACATTTTTTATGATCCCGGGAAGCTCAGTCCAGTCACGTTTTCGCGCAGAGAGGCTGGTCTATGGAGAGGGACAAGGCGTGTCTCAGTTATTCGGATCCTCTTTGGCCAAGAGGGGTGGTGGCTTCTGCAACGGTTCTAGGGAACCTTGGGTAGGGTCTGGGAGGACGATTCAGGAGCTAGCTGAGCTAGGGCAAACTCCCTAATGTTGAAACCAAAAGTGCCCTTTTGGGAGTCAGGGTGACAGCACGGGAGGTCAGTATTTTGCCAGGCAGAAAGTGTCCCCTTGGTGCCCCACACACCCCCATTTCCAGAGCCTGGGGCTGCAAGAGTGCCGGTGGATTCGGAAGGAGAAAGCTCAACTTTTCCTTTGGGTCTGAAGGTGGGTTAGTTTGGGGGGTAACTCTTGGGAACTGAAATTTAGACTTGGGGTCTTCCAGGGTACTGCAGTCACCCCACCCCATAAGACAAGGGGGTGGACGAAAGACCTGGGGGCGCTTGACCCCACCCCATAAGATAAGGTGTGGGAGGGCGCTTGTGTGTGTGTGTGTGTGTGTGTGTGTGTGTGTGTGTGTGTGTGTGTGTGTAGGAGTGGTGCTGAAAGCTGGGGAAGAGTGTGTGTGTGTGTGTGTGTGTGTGTGTGTGTGTGTGTGTGTGTGTGTGTGTGTGTGTGTGTGTGTGTGTGTGTGTGTGTGTGTGTGTGTGTGTGTGTGTGTGTGTGTGTGTGTGTGTGTGTGTGTGTGTGTGTGTGTGTGTGTGTGTGTGTGTGTGTGTGTGTGTGTGTGTGTGTGTGTGTGTGTTGTGTGTGTGTGTGTGTGTGTGTGTGTGTGTGTGTGTGTGTGTGTGTGTGTGTGTGTGTGTGTGTGTGTGTGTGTGTGTGTGTGTGTGTGTGTGTGTGTGTGTGTGTGGTGCTGAAAGCTGGGGAAGAGGCCGAAGGCGCTCCCTGCGGCAGGCACCGGGAGTTCCCAAAAGAAGGGAGCCGACCCGAGGGCGGGTCTGAATCTTAAGTGGATGCCTCCCCATTTCGGGCACCCCCACAGCTCCAGCCCCCAGCTTAGGGATCCCTGGAATCCTGCCTGCGCCCCACTCCAACACCCCCAGTCTCCCAGAGGGAGGCACAGTGGCATCTCCCTCTCTTGGCACATTAGAAGTGGGAAGTCTTCTCCTTCCACTAGTGTGGACAGCCCTGGGATCTGCTGTGTCCCTCTCCGCAGTCTCCGCAAGGGTCGCAACTGACATGGCCCGGGCCGCATTTCTAGGAATGCGAGTGTCAGTGGACTATATCTGGAGAGGGTTTCTAGGAAGGTATCCCCCAGCCACCCCCACCCACCTAGCCACTGGGGCGGACGAGCTCAGCTGGAAAGCTCTAGCCCTCTCCCCGGCCCGGCTGGAGAGGAGCCGCCTCCCTAGTGCGGCCAACCCCCGGCCGGCCCTGCCCCCGCCCCGGGCCGGCCACAGGGCTGGGGGGGGAGGGCAGGCCGCCCGGGCGGGGGCGCGGCTTTGTGGCAGGCGCGGAGGCTGGGTGCAGCCCCGTGGGCTCGGCGCGCTGCTCTCGGTAGCAGGAAAGCCTGTCTCTCCAAGCGTGGTTGGGGAGGGGGCTGGGTTTTGCTTTTTGTTTCTGGAAGTCCCCCCCTTCACCCTCGTTAGTCCCCGCGTGCAGCCGAGAGGATCGTGTAGAAAGGCTGCAGGGCCCCAGGGCGCACCCCGCCCCGCGGCACGCTGGCCGGGGCGCCAGAAGGCGCAGCCCCGGGGGGGTTCCCGGCACCCAGGAGGAGGCACGGTGAGTGCCCTGGGTCTTCCTGCACCGCTCCCTGACCCGGACTGGGGTGGGGAGAGCGGCAGGTGAGTGCTCAGGCCTGGGGTGTGGGGTGTGGGGCTGCTGTCTGCCGGGGTGGGTGGGTGGGGACCTGAGCCGGGAGGTGGAGGCGCGGGCTCGCGCCCTACTCTTTCCAGGACCCAGCTCTAGATGCTGGTCTGGGCTGCTACCACCCTGGCGGCTGGAGACGCTAACCCCACCCGAACCCCTTCCCCGAGGGGCGCGTGTGAGGCCAGGAGGTGGGACAGGGGTGAGGCGGCTCCCACTTTCTAATGCTGGGGCTTGGAGATGAGCCGGGAGGTGGAAAGCCAGCCACCCCGCCCCCACCCCGGAAAACCTATTCGAGACATTGACTTGCTGCGTGACCCCGATATCAATGCCGCGCAGAGCAAGGCGGCTGGCTCCCTGCCGCGTCCGACACTCCACGTGCGTCCGTGGGCCCGGCTGGCAGGGCGCGCTGGCAGTCCCCGAGAGTCTGGAACAGCTTACCACCTTCCCCTAAAGTTAGGGGGGCCCCTCCCTCTAGGAGCAGTTGGCCTTAGCGCTTTGGCTGTAGCCTAGCTGGACTGAAGTAAAATAAATAGATTAAAACTAGGTTTCGGGGTGAGGATCCGGATGTCTGGGACTGAAAAGGACACCAAGTTGGGACGTGGTTAGGAAAAAAAAGGACTTACCGATTCGGGTTAGGGGGAGTGGCGGCTCTGGTTTCTCTTGCCTCCAATCCCACCAAGGGGTTCAGAGGAATGTGCGGCTCACGTCTTGTGAGGACGCATCCATATTTATAATTTATTTTTAGGAGAAGTTGTGAAAATGGAGGGAGTTAAAATGGGGAGAAAAGGTGTGCTTGCAATGGTGTCCTCCTGGGAACCCAAAGGCTAATTGAGCTATTAAAGATGGAAATAATTTCTCCCAGTCTGGACTGAGCAGCAAATTTGACTTTAATGAGCGACAATTAAGGGCATAAATGGAACTTTAGCTGGGGTTGGATGGGGTGGGGTATTTGAGGCCCTTCATACACTGGATTTATGCTCGGTAAAGGACTTTGCGGGAGCCCTGCTATTTGCTGGAATGTTTTCAGGCCTGGTTGCGTGGGTCGGGTGGGGGGTAGATACAGTATCTCCCTTCATAGCAACCCCCTTGCTTTGGGGGAGATGAACCTCCTTCCAGCGGCTTTAGTAACCCTGCCTTCTTCCAAACCCTGTCTCTAAGGCACGGCTGCCGAGAGCTGGGAACTGCGAACCACAAAGGGGTTCATTTCAGAAAAAAGGCTCCCGAGGCTGTGGGCCCAGAATCGGGGTTTTGAGGGCGAGATGAGTTTGTGTTTTATCCAACTGGCCCACAAAGTCCCGCTTTTGGGGTCATCCTAACTGCAAAGGGTTCAGGCCCTGGCAGCCACCAGAGGGGCCAACACCCCCAGGCTACGTCCATCCTGGTCTGAAACTAAAACTTGCAGAAGAGAAGGAAGGCTGGCTTCTTTGGTTAAAGGGAAAGGCTGTTTTGGGGTGGGAGGGTATTCTTACCTAACTCTGTTCTCAGTGCAAACCTGTGAAGGGCAAAAAACTAGCAGAGGGAAGTACAGGCACATCCCAAGAGGCTTCGTGAGGCCTTTTGGTGGACAAGACCAGTAGGAAATGGTCAACTCTGTGGGCTGCTTCTCAGCTCGAAACCCTTAAACACCACTGAGAGAAACCATAATGCTGAGACTTGGGTTTACCTCTGTCAAAGAAGCCAGCAGCCGGCTGTTTGCTTCTGCTGGATTCACGGATCTGTAATTCTTGGCTACTCCATGTTGTACAAACCGTTGTATAAGAAAGTCTGGACAATGAGTTCAGGAGGCATTTGTCTGTAAGACAGAGCAAATGTCCTTAGGATGAGGATATTCACCTGGTGTTCACACACACACACACACACACACACACACACACACACACACACACACACACACACCTCTGCCCTCTGTTGGGTAAACACAGCACACCATAGATGTATCTACACCCTGAGCTATTTGCAAACCCAAATTTAAATTAAACATTCACAGCAGGGGATAAAATGCTCAATGGCTTTTGAACTGAGGCCCTGATAGCAGATTGAGTGATTTGCTTGTTGTGGCACATGAACACACAGATGACATTTGTGCTGCCTTGGCAGACAAAAAACTCTTTCCTTCCAGAGTTCCTTGTTTTTCTTACAAGGCTAGACGAGCCCACACCATTTCCAGGAGCCCGTGGTGGTGCTGTGGCTCACCCGTGGGTGATGGCCTCGTGTGAGCTGTGTTTGTGCTTTGCTGACTCGCCACCTTGAACTGCCGGCCAGTTCCTATTGACTCCCCTAAATAATCTCAACCAATTAGCCTTTAATGATACTTGTACAAATAGAGTGTTTTTTGTGAATGAATGAGCCTGGAGCACCAGATGATCATGGGCTCAGATCATGGGCTGTCATGGAGGTGATGAAGCTGAAGGTGAAAATTACGGAGTCGTTAAAAATGTAGACAGTCAGGCAGAATTTAGTGTTAAATGTGAACCAATTCCTGCCCTTAAGGTGAGCATGCCCAAAGCACAGGACAGTGTTTACATCCAGCTCTGTAATTATGAATATATTTAGCAAACTGCTTCCCGCCCCCCAACCAGAGTTTGCTAACAGGTAAAGTGGCATGGCAAGGAGCTTATATACCAGTCCTTTGCAGCTCGAGGTCACAGCGGAGAGCACAGATTCTCTTCACAGTCCAGCCGCCACCCAGCTTCCCTCCCACCAGTAAGAAAAAAATGTCCAACAAGAACTCTGAATACATGTAGGTTTTTCTCCCTTGGCCTGTCCGTGTGAAATTTCATTAAGCAGTTGCTACCTCCCGCCACCCCATCTCCTTGCTCATGCAAGGAGTGTGTGGATTTAGAGCGTGGTGTGGGGAAGGAGCTATTTTGAATTTAGCCCTTTGCAACATGTATGCTGTACAGGAGAAATTTTCAACAGAAAGTATGTCAATAATGTATGATTGGGGTGAGATAGAAGGGACATGCCCTTCAAAACTGAGTATGCATGATGACTCAAGCCAGGGGAAGCTGGGACAACCCCTGCTTCCCTGCTCCCCTCTAACTGAAAGAAGGTTTGGGGGAGTAAGTCAACCCTACCGCTGTAAATAAATAAATAAATAAATAAACAACAAGAAGATTCAGGCAAGATAAACTTAGAGCTCTCTGAGATAGTAAATGGCTATTTTAGACATGAAAACGAACAAAACATTAGTCATGTACCCAAGTCCCCACTTCAGAGCCACTTGTCAGGAAACACACACGGAGGGAAGACTTCATGGACTTGTGTTGGAACGTCTTTCTCACCCACCATTCTAACCTAAAGTCCTTCTTGCTTCTCAGGTTTGGAACAAGGCGGAAACAAACCCCATTCAACCCTGTCCTACACAAGCATGTTCTACAGCTATAGAGTTTTCAGGGACAGAGGTGGATGTTGAAGAGAGAGGGGGCTGGGGGAATGGGAGCGATACCAGGTCCCTCCATTCACTCTATGACAGGCTAACCCCCCGGGCACCTCATGGCTTCTTTCCGTAGCTGCCAGTGTTCTGCTGTGGCCTTCACAATCTGTAGTTGTGGGGACATGGGCAGATATTGACAAAAGTTTCTGGGCTTTCATCATTTCCTTCACAAGAGACACTTGAGTTGTACAGACCCACAAAGTTCCCTTTTCCCCAGTGTTTTGTGCATTGTGGCATGAAAGGGACACCCTGGAAAGCACAAAGGTAGTGATGTCCAGGGAGAGCCCCTGTAAAAGGTTCTGTAGGGCGCAGGTATATGCAAGCTCCTGAGGACCAACCCTAGGTGGGAAGAAAGAGAAGCCATGCCCATGCAGGGATGAGCTGAGCTGCTGAGTTTCAATGTAGTATCCAGATTTTGAGACATCAGCAAACGGGGCTCTATCTACTAGAATCATCCATGAGAGCTGTGCCTGGGGACTGTTGGCATTGGTGCCCAAGACAGCCTGGACTGCTGCCAACTGAGGCCCAGACGTGGCCTTATTGCTATGACTAGAGCCCAAATAAGCTACAGATAGTAGCCTGGAGGTCTTTTACCTGGGGTCTGGGTAGAAGCAGTTTAGTGAGAAAGTGGGTGTTTGGTTCCCCAGAGCGGTCTTCTCAGAGACCCCCAGTAGGCTTAATAGCTTAGTGACCTTGTGAGCTCTGGGGAATGGGACATTTAGAAGGAAACACATGAAGCTGTTGCACGTTAGCTTCTAGAACACATACAGGCTTCTAGAAAATTCCAGTGCAGAGTTATGCTTTTGTAGCCAAGTAAAGCCTTCGTTGTTGTCCAGGGGTGGTAAGGGAGGTTGGGGTGCCCTGTGACCATCTCAGCTACTGTGGAATTCTTTGCCACTATCTTCCCCAGCCAGGAAGCCTGGTATACTCTTGGGAGTTGAGCATTCTCTGCCTAGGACTGAAGAGGCAGAGCTGTGGACCTAAAAGTGGGGAGAAGGTTGCAGGGTATTTGAGGACCTGGAGGGAAGGCCAAGTGGGCAAAGAAAAGGGGGAACACCTGAGCCACTTTGATATAGTCTGAGTGTGAGACCTGGGTGGGTATGCTGGCCTAAATCCTACAGGGAAGGGTGTCTCCAGCATGCTCAGCCTTGGCAGATCCACCTGCTCCAGGAAGCTGGGCCAGCCATGAGTCTGACAAACCCCTGGGATTCTCATTTGAACTCCAGGCCTCCAGATGGCCTCCTGGGCTCCTCAATGTATCTCAGCATAGCATTCAAAAGACCCAACCAGGAGCGCATGGGCCAGGCCATATTTAGCCTCAGGTTTTCCCAAAGAGTATTTTAGGTGCTGCCTGGAAGGAGAGCTCTTTGCTGAGTTGCTGGCTGTCACATGGTAGAAGTGGAATGGCATCCTCACAGGACAGGCCTGGGCCAGATGCCTCGAGGCTGCACCAGAGCTTTGGGGCCACCCAACCAGTACTGGGAATGAGTTGGGAAGACTGCTCATCCCATTTTTGTTTGGTGGTGATAAGGCCACTTCCATCAACCCAGCTGTTTTCAGTTGCCTCTTCTCTGAGGTGGCCCAGTGTGATGTGTCAGTAAGACTGCTGAGAGAAACCTTTGTGGATAGGTTAAACTATCCACAAAGTGCTAGCTGGTGCTAGCTGGCCTGGCAGGCCACCCCCAATAGAAACCTCCAATTTCAAATGTCTTGGGATGACATTACTGTGAATTTCTTTTTTCCTAGACCTTAATGGCAAGACCTCAAGGGAGTATGTTGGCATTCACAATGAATTTATCCCACCAGCTATAAACTTCCAGTGGTCCTTTCCTGAGCCCTCACTCTTCATAGGTCAGCCATGGAACCAGCTTACCTAGGTATTTCCATCTGGGTCTCAAAGGCAGCTGACTCACTCTCCCATAACGCAAGAAGGGAGGCCTTGATGGATCACTTGTTCTCTTTGCTCATCAGTGAGGGCCAGAAATGAATATTTGGTGTTTGGGGAAAACAGGGCAGGCCCTGTCCTTCAGGGCATCATCTGTGTGATCACTTCTGGAGCCTGCTAAGGGGTCTCGGATGCCTGGTTCCCTGCTCTTAGACTGAGGCATGTCTGCGTGGAAACTTCCGCTCAGAAACACATATAGCCAGTTCCTGCAAAGATGCTGGGGTTCCTGGGAGACTGTGCCTAGCGGCACACCCCCTCAAAATGTTCACTTGTCTTGAGTTTGCTTTAACTTTCTGCATTTTTTTTCCTTTTTAGTTTTGGCTCTTGGTGCCTCTAAGAGCCTCCACTTCCTGCCAGCTGGTTGGTTACCGCAGGGAAAATGAGGGACTTTTGGGGGCAGATGTGTTTCCATTCCGCTATCATAATGCCCCTAAAAATCCTTATTGCTCTTGCAGTATTCCTCGGGGTCCCTGGGCCAGGAAGACGGTAGCTCCAAGAGCTGCCAGCAACTCACAGAAGAGAAAGTGTTCCCTGAGCCCTCTGCCCCAGTTCCTCGGGTTAGATCTCCCCTCGCCGTGCTCAGAACCCATGAAAAATAAAAAGATGCGTGTGAGGCCGCTTGCTAAACATGCTTTTTACCCTCCAGGCAGGAGTAAAATGATGGCACTGGGAAAAGGCTGGCTATGGCTGCAATCCGGTCCACCTTAGCAAAAGTGGGGAAAAACAAGAGTTACCAGTTTGACAAGCCTGGTCCCTCCAGGGCTTCTAGGATCTTCACTGGGGGTGGGGTGGGGGTGGGAAGTACTTGCCAGCCAGCTCCCTCCCAGAAACAGGACACTTTCCCCACTCTGCCTCAGTTTCATCTTGCCAGTGGAGGGCCTGTACTCCCTGAACTAGCCTCAGAATTCTTGGACATAACCAAGGGTGTAATGAGATCAAAGGCACAAACCCTGAAGGTGCTTGAAGGAATGGGGAGGTCAGTGCCTACAGCATTAATTAGTATTGACACTAATGTTTACTAATTCATGCAAATGATTCAGACGAGGGGTTGGAAGCCACAGTGCAGCTGCAAGCATGGGTTTCTGGAAGCAGCCTGTCTGCTTAGCCATATCCTGCCTAAGCACTGGGATTCTCTGTCACTGCAGGGAAATTACTCAACCCATCTAGCCCTCAGTACCTCACACCTGAAACCCAGAGCTTAGAGTTTCTCCAAGTCTCTTAAACATATCCACTAGGTGACTTAAGTGAATCATGTCTAAAGTTATGAATTATGCTAATAGGCATTTCTTTGCACAGTAAATTTTTAGTTATGGCAGCTGGTTGGTTTCCACTTTGTTTGGGTGGGAATTTTTTTTTTTTTTTATGAGAAGGTTTCTTTTTCCTACCACCGCCACCCCCTTTTGAGACAGGGTCTCACTATATAGCTTTGGTTGGCTTGGAGCTTGATATATTGACCAGACTGGGCTCAAACTCAGAGATCTGTCTTTCCCTGGCTGGAGTGGGTTTCTTGAAAGAAAGCGATGAAGCAAGTATTTTGAGGCCAAGAGGCAGAATCCAGCACCATGGTCTGTAAGGTGTCCAAAGTCAACTTTTAAAACTCCTGTTTCCTAGGGGTTCCCCACTCGGTTGGTGTGAACAATGGTGAAGGTACAGAGATAGCTAATGTTCAAACTCACCATGGCTCCAACTGTGACATCGCTGGGTGTCCTGTGACCCACATAGTGAGGTAGAACCATGTTCCAGGCTCACCATCCCCAGAGGCCACTCCATGCAATCTTATCTATGGCTGTGGTTTGTCTCACTCTGGGGTGACTCTCTGCCTCCTTCCTGGTTTTCTCTGGGAAATGGGAGACTCAGACCTCTTCGACAGGCCACCAGGTGGTTAAGGAGCCACCACACAGAGCTTTCATGGTTAGGGGACCAAGGGCTCCATACTGCTCTTGGCCTTGAAGGGTGCCAGTTCAAAGGACCAGAGTATGCTGGACTGGGCTCAAGTGCCAGCTCCCAGCCAAGGCCCTCAGGGAGGTGGGGAGGGAAACAGCAGGCCCCAGCAAGGGGGCCAGCTCTGGTTACACTTTATGCTGTGTCATGGGGTGGGGGTGCCAGAGAGGGCTGGCTGGCCAGCTGGGGCAGGTACAGAGGCCAGCAGACAGTTGCCAGAGCACACTCTGCCCCCAACCTACAAGCCTGCCAGGATAGGACAAGGCCCAAGGGGCACCCCTTACATACATTTTTCACCCACGCATTGGGGAGAATTTTTAGGACTGTTTTATGAGACAGGGTTTCACACTGTAGCCTAGATTGAGCTTGAATTTGCAGAAAGCCTCGTGCTTTGGCCTCTGTAGGCATGGCCTTCAACACCATGCCTTGCTACTAAAACTAGTTGATGTGCCTCTGTCTTTGTCTCTCAGTGTGCACCCACCTCATCTCTCTCTGTGCCCTCCCCCCACCCACTCTACATTTTTTTTAAGGCAGGGTCTGTCACTAAACCTGGAAATCACTAATCAAGTAAGACTGTCTGGCTAGCAAGACAGTCTTTTGCTGTTACTGGGTTTGTTTTGTTTGAGACAGGATCTCACTAGGTCCCCATTGGCCCCAAATTTGCTACCTAGAACAAATTAGCCTTGAACTCAAGGACAATCCTCCTGTTTCTGCCATCTAAGTGCTGGGATTACAAGGGTTCCGACCACACCCGCTGCTCCCTGTGTCTCCATGTTACTGAAATGGGTGCACATAAGACCACTCCTGTCGTATTCCTGTTCCAGCGATTCTCCTGTCTTCATGGGGGTTATAAAGATGCAGCCTCATACTAGGCTGCTTTTTATGGGTTCTGGAGTTGACCTTAGGTCCTTGTGCTTGCCAGGCAAGCACACTACCAACTTTGCTTCCCCCCACCCCCCAGCCCTAAGGCACAACTGAAAGCTACATGGACTTGGACTTTAGAGGTTGTGACTATTGGTTCTGGATCAAATTGTATATCTCCCCACTCCCTCCCTCCCTTTCTCTGCTGAGGGCCTACTATGCCAGGCACAGTGCCAGGCTCTGGAGGTTCAAGACTGTGTGAGATGCAGTCCTTACATTCACAGGTTTCTCACTTGAAGGGGACAAGATGGAAGAAAAAGCTAAGAAATAGATGCCCTGTGTAAGGGCAAACACTCCTTGCTGAATACTCATGGTTCTGTAGCCACAGGAGTGGTCGTATGTGCACCCATTTCAGTAACATGGAGACACAGGGAGCAGCGGGTGTGGTTGGAACCCTTGTAATCCCAGCACTCAGATGGCAGAAACAGGAGGATTGTCCTTGAGTTCAAGGCCAATGTGTTCTAGGTAGCAAATTTGGGGCCAATGGGGACCTAGTGAGATCCTGTCTCAAACAAAACAAACCCAGTAACAGCAAAAAAGACAAAAATACTTGACTGTTCTTATTTGAATTTGGACTCTTCCAGGGACTGGTTTTACAATCTCTAGCATGTGACAACGCTCTTTGTTGCTTAGTCTTCCTGTCTATAGTAGAAAGACAGACACAGGGCAGCAGTGGGAATGAGATAAATAGATGTCAGTACAGACCCAGGAACAACACTGGGCGGTAAGGCATGCTGTGTGAGCCTGGCTATTATGTCATATATACAAATTATCATAAGAAGTCAGATCCTGCCAGCCATCAGGCAGATGGATGACATCGGGACATTACAGAGTCTCTCCCCACGATGAATATTACATAAGAGCCTCTCTGCTCTCAGGTGGGCCATCAACTGGAGGATGAGATGGGGGCTCAGACCTCTGCAGAGATGTGCTGGTAGCTACATACCTGGCAGGCAAGCCATCTGAGCCTAGATTTGGGCTGGTCCCCAAAGGCCTAGGATCCACACTTGGGTCAGTCTTGTAGTGTTGTTACCTTGAACTTAATGATTTTTGAACCAGGGGCCCACAGTTTTATTTTGTTGTTGTTGGTGGTTTTTATTTTATTTTATTTTGTTAGTTCAAATTAGGAACAAGCTTGCTTCAGATGTCAATCCCTTCTCCCTCTCCCTCCCCTCCCCCCAACATCCCACCTGCCCCTAGCCATCCCCCCTCCACTCCCCAGGCAGGGTAAGGCCCTCAAAAGGGGCTCCCCAAAGTCTACCACATCATCCTGTGCCAGGCCTAGGCCCTTCCCCATGTGTCCAGGTCAAGAGAGCATCCCTTCACAAGGGATGGGCTCTCAAAATCCCTTCTTTTTTTTAAGACCTTACATATTTAATACAGTGCGTTACCCCTGTACAAATGGAAAAAAATTAAGTTCAACATTTCTAGACCAATATGGCTGTTAATTTTTGTACAATGCCAACTCAACACGGTAAACTGGGATACTTTTTTCCAAAGTTGACAGCACAGCTAAAGTTTCCAAAAATTCATATATATATATATATATATATATATATATATATAAAGACCAATAATGGCAGTATGTTATGCATCAATAGCAGTTTTATTTTGCAAGTTAGTCTGTCCTGCCTTGCTCTGTCAGACTTCAAAATGGTCACTCTTCCAGTATTGATAGTTTGTACATCTGGGCCAAGGGTAATTTTTCAATTCATCAATCCAGTGTTTGGTGCATTTTGTTGGTTTACTTTTTGAGACAGTCTTTAGTCCAGGCTGGCCTGGAACTCATTATGTAGCCAAAGCTGGACTTGAACTTCTGGTCTGCCTGTCTGGATCCCCTTCCTGAGTGCTGGGGTTATAGGTCACACTCAGTTTTATGCTTTGCTGGGTCTCTTGAACTAGAACATGCTAGGCAAGCATTCTAACAGCTAAGCTATATCCCCAGCTCTCAGTGTAATGTTTTGTAGTGGGGTTGAATCCTCCAGAAGATGACATTCACTTTAGGACCAATTGACCACACATGTAGCTGCCTGCTTCTCTCTCACAGGCAGGGTGGCTGCTGAGGGCAGGGTGGCCACTCAGGGCAGGGGAGGCCCCTTCTCCACTGAAGCTTCAGACCCTAGCACAAAATAGTTCCTCAGTGGGCCATAGGCTACTCCTACTCCTGACCTGAACCTACCTAAGCAACTGACCCCTTCCAGGGAAGCAATGTCAGTTCCTACCACCCTGCTTGGCTCCTGGAAAGCTCCGTGAGAGTGGAGACTGAGATCCTCCCCCTGGTCCCAAACCTACCCCAATACCAACACTAGTCAATGGTTTGTTGTCTAACAGATGCTGTGGGTTCAAAGGGAACGCAGAGTTAAAGGCCTATGGACTGAGTCTGTGAAGCCTGTTTCAAGGGAAGACACTGAACACAGCTTAGAGACAAGCAGATTTCCTTTTGGAATGGGTCTGAGACCTAGCAGGAGGCCACAGGTCAGGGTTTCTGGACTGTTAAATAAGAGGGTATAGAGACTAAGTCAACTCTTCAGAGGCTGAGGCAGGAAGTTGGTGAAATCCAGGCTAGCCTTGGACACACAATGAGACCCTGTCTTAAAAAAGACACCATACATGATGGTGTATGCCTGTAACCTCAGCACCCAGGAGGACAGAATGGGACTTTAACAGCTTTATTGAGTGACCCACTAAGAATGAAAACATTCACATTGAAAATGTGACAGTCGGCGCCCTTGGGTGTATTCAGTGTCATGTCATGCAGCCATCATCAAAACCAACTTCAGAGGCTTCCCACTACCCGTCTGTCATCCTGTCCTCCAGTCCTTATCAATCACTACTTTCTGGCCATTTCATACATGGAATCATTCATTCTGTGGTCCTTTTATGTGACACAATGGTCTCAAAGTACAGTAGTATCAGGGTGGACTTTCTTCCTCCCTTCCTCCTTCCCTCACTTCTCCTTCCCTTCCCTACTCTCCTCTTCCCTCCCCTTTCCTTCTTCCTTCTCTCTTTTTCCTCCCTTGCTTCCATCCTTTTCCTTATGTCTTTTTTAATCTTTTGGTGTTTCAAGATAGCATAGCTAAGACTAGCTTTGAACTGATCCTCCTGCTCCTACTTTCTGAGTTGCAAGTGTTACAAGCTTGTACCAACACACCCAGCCTAAGACTTCATTCCCCTCTATGATGATTATTCCATTACATGATGGCTACCTGTTGCTTGTCCACTTGTCAGTTGATAGGCATGGGTTGTTTCCATTTGTGGCTATGACGAACACTATAGCTGTGAATGTCCATGTATGCTTTTGTGTGAATGTACATCTTAATTTCTCTTGGGTATATTGCTAGGAATGGAGTTGCTGGGTCCTAAGACAATGGCACAGCAGGTAACCATTGTCCAGGTGCCCCAGTGGTAGGCTTTAGCTTGTTTCCTTTGTCCTTCCTCCCTTCGTCTTCCTCTGAGTATGTTGCCTCTTGGCTAGTGTTCTCTCTCTCTCTCTCTCTCTCTCTCTCTCTCTCTCTCTCTCTGTGTGTGTGTGTGTGTGTGTGTGTGTGTGTGTGTGTACATACATGTTATGCAGGTGCCCATGGAGGCCAGAAGGAGGTACAGAATTTCCTTGGAGCTGGAGTTATGGACATTGGCAAGCTGCCCAGTGCAGGTACTGGGATCTGAGCTCCTCCAATAGAAAGCAGCAAGCATTCATAATCATTGAGTCTTCTCTCCGCCTTTTTCATGGATTTGTGGGTGCACACATGTGGCTGCGGGGGTATGCGTGCACAGTGTACATCTGGCAGTCTAAGGGCAGCATCACCCATGAGTCCTTCACATGTCTTTTGCCTCTCCTTTGAGAGACTCTCATTGGCCTGGAATTTAATCAAGCCAAACCAGGTTATCTGGTCTGAGAGCTTCCGGGGATCCACCTGTCTTTGCCTCCTATCTCACCATTGTGGGCTACAAGTGCTCACCATCACACTCGTCTTTTTCCATGAGTCCTAGGGCTCTGAGAACTCAGAACCCCATGTTTGCAAGGCATAATCTTTACTGACAGCCATCTCTCCAGCCATAACATTTTAACATTTCCCTTTGTCTCAGACTTTCAGCGGGTGGGAATTTGAAGAGGATAGGGGAACTGAACAGAATCTGGAGTAGGGCAGTGTAGCATGGGAAGGAGACAGCCCCAGTGAGGCTAGACCAGCTGGGTAATTCACAGGATTCAGGGTGAAACCACTACTTTCGAGTCCCTTTGTCAAAACTGGTGGAGTCTGGACTGCAATGGCAGAGCCAGCAAGGTCCCTATGTGACTGCACAGGGTGTGAGCAGAACAAGAAGATGCAGTGGATGCAAAAATTTAAACCCTCGGGTACCCAGGAGACACAAAAGCAAGCCTCACCCTATCCCTGGAGTGGTTCCAATGACAGTTGGGTGTCCCCCAGTATGCATGTCAAGATCCAAACCCATGTCATTTGAATCTCCCAAAGTAAGATGACCCATCCAACCCGTAGGCTCTAAGAACTTACAAAATAATCATTTGTTTGAGGTCTTCCCCCAAGAATCACAGTTGTTTTATTTGGCCACAACATTTAGTGCTGGCTTCTGAGTGTGTTCAGATGCTCCAGCTGGTGACATCGCTGCACTCTTAGGGACACAGGCACACAGGGATCAGACAGCCAGAGCTACAGCAGATCTAGAAGCAGGTGGCCACGGTGACACCAGGAGCCAAATGTGGTAGCTGATGCCTCCCAGTTCAGAATAGATGGTCATTATCTTTCTCAAGAGCTAGCCTCTACCAGCCCACAAATGTCATTTCTCATGTTCACCTAGACTCCTGGCCCCAGGAATCATTATTATCTCTTCTCAGTACTTTGGGATTCAGAGACTCCAAAGTGTCAGGTCTTCTGTCATGAAGGGATAGTCAGACTGGCTGTGGTGGCTAAGGAGTCAGCCAGGAACTCAGAGCAGAAGGGTGGCTTGGGGGTGGTATTTGTTTGTTAAATGTGATACGTAAGGTCCCACAGACTGGGCACACACTGCATCGTAGCCACAAGACAGCTGTAGTCCCTGCCTGATGGCACCCCAGCCCAACAGGCATGTGGTAGAAGAGATTGGTATATTATACAGTTTCAACCAGGATACAGAATGAACTGCTTTCCATTCTTTCCCTTTCCCTCCCTCCGAGTCCTCCCTTCCTCCCTCCCTCCTCACATCTCAGCCATCTAAGTGCTGGGGTTGTGGGCATTTGCTACCACACCTGGCCAAAAGTGACGTTTTTGTTTTGTTTTGGTTTGGTTTGGTTTGGTTTTTTGTGTAGCTTTGGAGCCTATCCTGGCACTCGCTCTGGAGACCAGGCTGGCCTGGAACTCACAGAGATCCGCCTGCCTCTGCCTCTAGAGTGCTGGGATTAAAGGTGTGTGCCACCAACGCCTGGCCAGAAGTGATTTTTAATATGCCATTTGATGTTTTTTTTAATTGTTCTAGATTTTTTTAAAAAAAAAATTTGGTTTTAAAAAGTGAGTACAAAAGAGAATGAAGGGACTGGTGAGAGGGCTCGGTGGATAAAGGTGCCTGTCATCAGGTGGATGGCTCCGATGGTGGGAGGAGGAGTGCTGCCTCCCAAAGGTTGTCTTTCGACCTCCACGTGTGTATTGTGGTGTGTGCCAACAGCACATGCCCGTGTCCATTCACACACACACATGCAAAGTCCATCCTCACCTTCTGAGAAGTAACCACCACACTGGAGAGATGGTTCGGTTGGTAAAGTCTAAGGACCCAAGTTCAGTTCCTAGGGCTCAGGTAAACAGCTGGGTGTGTGGTGCATGCCTGTAAACCCAGCCTTGGAGAGGCAGAGACTTGATGGCCAGCCAGTCTAGTCTAAATGGAGAGTTCCAGGTCAGCGAGAGATCCTGTCTCCAAAGAGTGAGATGGACAGTACTCGAGGAACACCCAAAATTGTCCTCTGGCCAACTTACACACATCTGCGCACACAGAGGAAGTACCACCCTGAAGATGCAGCTCTCAGGGCCAGCCTATTCCAGCACTATCCAGCACCCCACCATACTCAGTGTCCTCCGCTGGCCAACGTTTGTGTTAACTTCAGGACTTGGCTGTGATAACACATACATTCCTTGGTGCAAGTACTTTCAGTGTAAACCCAAGAAGTAGAATGTCTCCATCAGAGGAGCTGTGCGTTTTTTAAGTTCTGCATGGATTCCTTGGTGCCCTTCAGAAAGGTGGTATGACTACTCTCCAGTAGAGATGCAGTATTCTCAGTCAGGTAAGTAGACTTTAAGAGTGGCCTGGGTGGCCAGGTGACCTGGGTGGCCGGGTGGCTGGGTGGCCGGGTGGCCTGGGTAGCCTGGTGGCCATGGCTGCTAAAGTAGCCATCCAGCAATCTTGGGGGTCTAGGTTATGTAAACAAAGGCCGAGTTTGAGGAGGTAAGCCAGAAAACTCAGTGAGTAGCATTGTGCCAGCCAGTATTTATTTCTTTAGCGTGGTTAGGACTTAAATATGGTCAAAACATATTCTTCTTTTTAATTTTACACAAACAAATATGTTCCTAGGCTGACACCTCCGATGCCAAGTTTCTAGGGGAAACGAAATTCTACTGCAAAGATAGTAAGCAGCAGAGAGCCACTGAGGATGGAAGCGCCATAGAGAGTGGGACGTCCCACCCGGCACCACTCTGCCCAGCACTCAGGTAAAGTTGCCAGGAATCTCGGTAGGATATAGCAAAACCCAGGTTGGAAAAGGCTTGGTTCTGCTCTAAAGAGTTCCTCTCGGCTTGATAACCATCCTGCTGCCAGTCAAGTATACTTCTACAGGGGGCTGAAGGGAACGGGCACTTCTTACATTTCTGCCTTTCACATTCATGTAATAATCAAACAGCCCGAAGCGGCTCCAAACAGGGGAGTAAAGCAACATGTTATTTGGAGTGATTGCTTAATTTATTGAGCAGCCACTGGACCTGTAATGAAGTAAAGTCCCCACAGCCTGCAGTTTTCACTGCCTTTGTTCCTCTGTAATGAAGGATATTTTCCACGAGTTTCTCTGGGATTTTTGCCATTTTTTTAAGTGTGTCAAATTGATGTTGATAATAGACTTAAGCATTTTATGGGGACTCATGCGCCCCAACCTTTAGATACATGATCTAATCCACACAATTTCCCAGTGAAATAACTCATTAGTCCCTGTTTTACAGATGTGCAATCATAATAAGTGGGGAGTTTTCCAGAGAGGGGCTGTCCAAAATGATAGTTGCTGCCTCTTGTGATTTGTGTTTAAATTAGGTATATTTAAGTACATTTAGCCAAGTGTGGTAATGCAGGCCTGCATCCAAACACTCAGGAAGCTGAGGCAAGAGGATTGATGATTTGAAGACAGCTTGGGCTACATAGTGAGTTCCAGGCCAGCCTGGGCTATAGAGTGATATCCTGTCTCTAAAATAAAAATTTTATATGGATTCCCTAGGGTGTCCTAGCTTCAGTTCAAATGCTCGGTGTCCCAAGTGGGCTCACAAATCTCAATCACTGTGATGGGCAGAGAAGCTTCTGGAGCTTATGGCAGGCCCAGAGACTTCACAGCTGGAATGTGCCAGCCAGTGCTGAGACCAAACAAATGGCTCAGATGACGGAGCAGCCCTGGCCTTGCCCTTCCTTCTCTGCTGAGACATCACAGTACTGACCACAGGGTCTCATGTGGATCAAACTGGCTTCAGACTCACTCTGCAGCCAAGAATGACTTTTGAGTGTCTATGTACATATGTACACATGTTCCCATGTGTTTGTTTATATGTGCCTGCATGCGTGTACACTGGTTTACACACACAGAGGCCTGAGGTTGATGGCTGCTGTTCACCTTATATACAGGCTGCTGGTCTGGCTGGTCAGTTTGCCCTGGGGATCCCCTGACTGTGCCTCCCAAGTATTGGAATGACAGGTGACCTGTAATTTTAAACAATGAGTTCTGGGAGTGAAAACTTAGACCTTTGTGCTTTGCAGAAAGCAATTTATACACCAAGCCATTTCACCAGTCCCAACCTTGAACTTTTGAGCCTCTACCTCCTAAGTGGGATCCTAGCAATGCACCACCACACTTCTGTTACACGGCACTGGGACAGATCCAGGCCTCAAGCACATTAGGCTCTCCACTAACGGAACCACACCCCAGCCCCACACTGACACTGTTTATGGAAGTGTTCCCCCCTCAGCAAACACAAGCTAAGTGAGCACTATTTTGTGATCGCTAATGAAACAGTAGTTGAGACAGTGACCAGCAGCTGCTAGGATCCTGGAGAAGGGAAGCCAGATGTCACCTTTAGTGGAATGTGAAACCACCCTTGGGAAATAGTCCTACTAAAATAAATAAAACACAAATCTAAAGGAGCTTCCAAATCTGAGTGCCAGTGTGTAAGAAATATGGGAGTCTAACATGTGCCACACCTTTAATAAGCAAAATCCAGACTCCAGTTAGCCATAAGATGGTCCAAGTGCTTCAATAGACAAATGAGGAGTAGACTTGCTGGCAAGAGCAAGAGTAAGGAGAGTAAGAAGGCAAAGAGCAAGCCAGCTTCCTTCTTCCATGTCCTTTACATAGACCTGCTGCAGAAGGTGTGGCCCAGATTAAAGGTGGATCTTCCCACCCCAAAAGATCTGAATTAAAGGTTTATCTTTTCAACTCAAAGATCCAGGTTAGAAGTGGGTCTTTCCACTTCTAATGACTTAATTAAGAAAAAAATCCCACTTGCTCAGGTCAGCTGTTTCTGTGGATTTTCCCAGCATGGTCTTGACTCCTTTGCTCATCACTCTTCCCTCTCTACAACTGGATTCCAGGAGTTTGGCTCAGTGCTTAGCTGAAGATTTCTGCTTCTGCTTCCATCAGCTACTGGAGGAAGGCTCTAGGATGGCATTTAAGGTAGTCATCATTCTCATTATCTGGGAAGGGCATTTAAGGTAGTCTCTCCACTATTGATTAGATTCTTAGTTGGTGTCATCTTTGTGGATCCCTGGACATTTCCCTAGTGCCAGATTTCTCTTTAAATCTATAATGGCTCCCTCTGTTAAGGTATGTCTTTTCTTGTTCTCCTCTATTCTTCCCCTGACTCAATCTTCCTGATCCCTCATGTTCTCCTCCCCTCTCCTCTTCTCCCCTCCTCTTTCTCCTACCTACCTCCCCCTCCCCCAAGCTCCCAATTTGTTCAGGAACTCTTGTCCCTTTCCCTTCTCCAGGGGACCCTCTCTTAGGGTCCTCCTCATTTCCTAACTTCTCTGGAGGTGTGGATTGTAGGCTGGTAACCCTTTGCTCTATGTCTAATATCCACATATGAGTGAGTACATACCATGTTTGTCTTTCCATGACTGGGTTACCTCACTCAGGGTGGTTTCTTCTAGTTCCATCCATTTGTCTGTGAATTTCAAGATTTAGTCTGACACTGAGAAACCAGCATAGGACTGACATGCCCCCTGAATGTAGGTGACAGTTAGGAGGCCTAGGCAGTCTATGGGACCTCTGGCAGTGGAACCAGTATTTATTCCTAGTGCACGAGTGGACTCTGGGAGCCCATTCCCCCATGGAGGGATACGCTCTCAGCCTAGAAACACAGGGGAGGGCTTAGGCCCTGCCCCAAATGATGTGACAGACTTTGATGATTGCCCATGGAAAGCCTCACTCTCCCTGGGGAGTGGATGGGGGTGGTATGGGGAGCCGGTGGGGGGCAAGGGAGGATGGGAGGGAGAGGGGACTGGGATTGATATGTAAAATAAGAATGTTTCTAATTTAAATAAAAAAGGAAAAGAGATGTGACTGTATGAAGAGATGTATGGCTATGTAGCAGAGAGATAGAAGTATGTATGTAAAGAAAGATATGTAGTTGTATGTAAATAATGTAGCTGCATGGAGACAGAAAGATTTTTTAGATTGAGATCTTTCAAATGAAGTAAAAGGGAAAGTTACCATAAAAAAAAGGAAAGAAAGAAAAAATTCCTCACAGGTGTTTCCAGCCACTTGGGTTTTAGTTAATTCCAGATGTAGTCAAGTTGACAACCAAGAATAGCCGCCACGGTTCCCCATTCCACTACTACTGCATCTCCAGGTGGAGCCTGGGGAGCAGTTTTAGGATACATCTTCAAGTATCCTGCCTCATCTCCATGGAAACTAGCAAGGACCAGCATTCAGAAGCCACCTTCCTACACTAGGGTCATGCCAGGCTGCCAGCATCATATCAGGACACAATGTCGATCCCTTTGGAGCTTCCCCTAGATAGATTTTCACCCTGCTTGCCACACTCTCCTCTCTCTGGACCCTCCTGCATAGTCACCAAGGAAGGAGTGACCAGTTGGGGTGGGGGTAGTCCCTGAATCATGTGAGTTCCAATTCTGACCCCGCCACTTACTGTCAGAACCTTTCACCTTTCTGGACCTCTTCTATAAAGTGAATAGAATATAAAGGGGCCAGATCAGGGCTGGGGAAACGGCTCAGTGGCAAATGACTTGCAGCACAAGCACGCCGACCTGAGTTAGGATCCCCAGAGCACATGCAAAGTAACACATTTGTAATCCCAGTGCTCCTCCAGGGGAAATGGGGGGCGGAGGGCTAGCTAGCTGGTGTACCCAGAAGAAGACAAAAGAGCCCCTGTCTCAAACAAGGTGAAAGGTAAGGGCTCTCTCTCTCTCTCTCTCTCTCTCTCTCTCTCTCTCTCTCTCTCTCTCCTCACTCACACACACACACACACACATGAAACCCTAACTAATTCAATAGATCTGTGTCAAGAGAACAGTGTCTGTAAGAACCTCATCTCTAACTGGTGGAGCTAGATTCAGGGGTGAAGGGTGATCTTGATGAACTTCAAAACACCCTTGAAAAATGTAAGGCCAGGTTGTCCTCTCACACCCAATTTAAACAAACAACCTGGTTCCTTTGGAGCAAGCATAACTGCTGGCACTGCTTTCCGTTAGCCCGGCTCCCCTGCCATCCCAGTGCAAGTGTGTAGGATACGTTCACAAGTTCCCTCCCATCTGTGAAACAAGATGCAGCTTGGGGAGAAGCTGCTCAAGGCCACCCTGGTAACCCATGGTTCCTCCCCTTTATGCCTGGCCACCTGCTTACTGATCAAGCAGGACATTAGTGTTACCAAGAGGCCAAAGACCTTCCTAACTCCATTTTTAAAATGGAAAAGGTAGCTCATAGAGTCCAAGTCCCCTGTCTGATGCACAGAGTGGGTCAGCAGCAGCATCCGGTCCAATTTCCTCAGGGAGAAACTTTTGACAGGGAAAGCTGACTCTTTTTTTCTTTTATAGCATGGTCTCATGTACCCTAGGCTAGCCTCAGACTTGCTATGTACCTGAGGGTAACCTTGAATTTTTGATCCTCCTGGCTTCACTGTCAGAGTACCAGGCTAGGGTTACAGATATGTGTCACCACTCCTAGTTTATGTGATGCTGAAGACCGAACCTGGGCTTCATACATGCTACACCTGCAGCCCTGAAACAGACTCTTTTTAATTTTTGTTGATTTCGTTTTAAGTGTGCTCTTTTGTTGTTGGTTTTGGGTTGATTTGTTTTGTTTTGTCTTCTTTTTGGCATGCCAGCCATGTCCCCCAGACTGTCAATCCAAGGGGCCGACAAGTCTCTGGTACTCACTTCTGCTTTACAGCTCCTGGATGGTGACATGTAGATGACACACTATAGTCATCAATGGTCCCACCAATACCACCATTGCTGCTCCCTCTGAAGTCAGAGAAACCCTCCATACCCATCAGGCTCTCCTATCCTCATTTTTGTCTGGCAAGTTGCTCTGATGTCTGGAGATGGAAGATGATCCCCGAGAAAAGACATGATCTGACAGGAGAGAAAATGACATCTGGGGTCTGATTTTTCTTCCATGATTGTACCTATTCTGGGTGTCTCTCTTAGTTCTGTTGAGATCCTACCACAGCACTCACTTGGTGTTGGGGGGACCATGAGCCTCAAAGTTAAAGTTAAGATAGCTCTCTGGCTCTTGCAGCAATCAACTCTGAAAATGTTCGTTCTTTCCCTTGCCGCCAATAATAGAATTCCCAGCCCCATTGCTTGCTAGCTAGATAATTCCCTTCTTGTTGTTTTTGTTCTCCATTCCTCAGATGGATTCCTGAGTTCTTCCAGATTGCTCATTGCTAAGCTATCAAGTTCCAGGTTCTGCAGCCTTGCTGCTCATTGGTGGGGAGTTCCTGGGCTGCTCCAACCAGAAAGAGGCTGCAGAGAAATGCACTCACCCTGAGAGTTGGGAATTTTCTAATAGTTAACATTGTGCAAAGGTCTTTGTCTAGCTCTGCGGAATTTGCTCTACTCTTGAACGGTCTGAGGAAAGACACAGCATGATCCCCCCCAGGAAGATGAGGGACCATGGATGCAGAGTTGTGGCCTCCCACCCTGGAGCAGGAGAGACAACTCAAGAGACCATCAGTATTAATCTGCCCGAACCACCTCCCAGTCTAGTCAGATGACAGCAGGAGGCCAAGGACACTGAGCTTTGGGTACTTGGAATGAGGACTTCATTTGCAAAGGGCCTCTGAACTAAGCTGAAGTCATCCCCAGTCCCTGAGCAGCTGGGGCAATATGGGCTGCCACTATAAAATATATGGATGGAAGAGCATTTACCTTAGCAACCATAACAGCCTGACTCCAAGCTTCACCAGGAGCTTCATTTCTTGCCATTCAGAAGCTGCCCTGAACATCTAGAGACCATGAGAGATGGCTTTCAGAAAGGAAGGAAGGTCTGGTGTTAAGACATAGATGAGCCAATCAGAATTCTCTGATACTTTCCTGCCAGAACTATAGGAAAAGACTTCATGCACTCCACTGGCCATGGACTTGTGTGGAAGGTGTTTGAGAAAATAGAAAGATATAGAGCCCCTGAGATCCAGCTGAGGGTAAACATATCCATGCCTCACATCTAGTAGTGTGTGTGTGTGTGTGTGTGTGTGTGTGTGTGTGTGTGTGTGTGAGAGAGAGAGAGAGAGAGAGAGAGAGAGAGAGAGAGAGAGAGAGAGAGAGAATGTGTGTGTTGCTAAGAAACAAGAACATATAGATTCACTACATGGTGCTTGGCTGTATGTCAGGTGATTTGCATACAGTCTATATAACGTCCTTGGGATCCCCTAGTATATTACTACAGAGGCTCCAAGGGATACAGGAGCCTTGCCCAGGGGACATTGCCACTGTGTGCTCAGGATTCCCAACATGTGCTATCTAAACTTGTGCAAAACACCCCCCTCCCAACCTGATACCTTTTCATCTAAGACTTCCATCTGTTAGTCTAGCAGACTCACTAGAAACCAGGTCCCATCGGGTCCCTTCCTGTCCCTCTGTAGCCCCCATGCTTCAGCTTCACTGAGCCTGCCATTCCCCATCCCTGTGTAGTCCTGGAGCGGGGCACTTTGTCCACTCTCCATGTTGCCCTGGCTGCTTTCATTTCTCTCTTGGCCCTCTAGAACTGTCTCCCTCTTAGGTTCCCTCCCCCACATCCATACCTGGAGCTTGTCTTCACACGGCACCCACAGGGATTGTCTCAAATGCCATCCTGTTTTGTGGGTGGTGGTTGGGTCTCATGATGCAATGTCACATGTCCACCTTTGGGAAACTCTTGAGAATTGGTCAACCCCTGCTGGGTTCCACCCAGCTCTCAGACTTTGAGCTGGAGAGCCTAGAAGACAGTTTCTTGCATCCTGCATCCAGCATCCCATCATTTACTACCAATTACAAGATGTGTCTGTTATAAAAGCTACTTCATTGCCCTCTGGATACAGGGTGCCCTCCACCATGTTAAAACGCAGTGTGAGACCATATGAAAGCAGAGCAGACACCATGGTCATGAGCATCTCACCTTCCAGGACTATGAGCAGAGCAGACACCATGGCCATGGGCATCTCACCTTCCAGGACTATGTAAAGAACAGACACCATGGCCATGGGCATCTCACCTTCCAGGACTATGAGCTAAATAAAAATTTCTTCTTAAATTACCCAACTCTGACTATTTTGTTACAGCAGCAGAGACAGACGGAGGTGGCTGGCTTCCTGTTGGGATGAGTGATATGAGCACTGGTGAGCAGAGCACTGAGCACAGGCAGATGGAAGGCATGGACAAGGCCCCAAGATTCTCATGACACTTGACCAGAGTTTCAGGGTCCTAGATGAGCAGGTGTGCTCTAAAAGCAGGGATTTTGTAGACACCAAGTGGGTGCATACTTAGGAATCATGTAGTTCTGTCCTGCTTCAAATAATGTGGTCATCCTTCCAGCGTCTGATAAACTACCAAAGCCTTGCATTTTTACCTATGGTTGTCCCCCATCCTTATCTGCTTTGTTTTGCCTTCCATGCTGGGCTAAACCATGTCCGATAAGCTTTCATCTGACCAAAACTTCAGCATCTGACTTCATTAGAAATATCAGCTTGCCTGGTGTTGGTGGTACACACCTTTAATCCCAGCACTTGAGAGGCAGAGGCAGGCAGATCTTTTTGAGTTTGAGACTAGCCTGGTCTACAGAGTGAGTTCCCGACAGTCAGGGCTACACAGAGAAACCCTGTCTCAAAAACAAAAAAGAGAGAGAGAGAGAGAGAGAGAGAGAGAGAGAGAGAGAGAGAGAGAGAATAGCATCTTAATACTTTTTTTTTTAATGTACTGGGTGTGAGTGTTTTGCTGGGGTGGATAAATGTGTCCCATGCCTGTTACTCTCAGAGGCCAGAAGAGGACATTAGATATACTGGGATTGTTGTGTGCTGGGCGCTCAGAATTGAATCTGGGTCCTCTGGGAGAGCAACCAGTGCCCTTAACCACTGAGCCATCTCTTCAGTCCCCAGAAATAGCATCTTTGTAGATGTATCAGACAAGGGCACTCTGGACTATGGTGGGTCCTGATTCCAGTGAGTACAGACCTTAGAAGAAGAGGGGCCAGGAGTGGTGGGTGGTTCACAGTTTTAAACCAAGCACTTGGGGACAGATTTGAGTGAGTCTGTGTGAGTTCAAGGCCAGCTGGGTGTACTTATCAAGTTCCAAGATCCTGTCTGAAAACAGGGAAGTGGGGGTGGGGCACACAGATTCACAGATTAGGCCTGGAGGGGTACAGCCACAGGCTAAGGAAGGCCAAGGGAATCCCCAGAAGCTGGAAAGAACTGGAAGGCCTTTCCCAGAAGCTGGCAGAGGGAAAGGGCTCTGCTTCTACCTGGGCTCTGAGCCTCCAAAATGCTCTGGGTTGGATTTCATTTTGAAACCACAAGGTCTGTGTAGTTTGAACAGTAGAAGCAAACACACCTACCTTCTGTCTCTCTAGCTGTCCCCTACCCCTGTATCTCCCACATCTAGGGCCACTTGGTACAGAAAAACCTTGTCAATTATCTGGTAACAGCCCTACCATTACAGATCCAAATGGTCTCCACAGCTCAAGAAGACAGACATGTCCCCACCTCATCATAGCAACCTTTGGGGACCAGCACTGGCTGGGTAAGGTAAGGGGTTGTCAGGCCCTAACCCAGAGCATAGGAAGTAGACCCTGCTCTGAGGGGAAGCTCCTCATGACTTTCCATTCTCAACCACACCCAGGCCCAGTGCCCCCATGGTAAGAATGTTCACAAACTAAACTCCCAGCTCTAAGCCAAGCTGTGAGCATCACAACTAATAGTGTTTATGGCTTGGGTTTTGTTTCTGCTGTCTTTGTTTAGTGGGTTGTTTGTTTGTTTGAGACAGGGTCTCATTATGTAGCCATGGGTGGCCTAGAACTTGCCTAGAACTAGACAGGCTGGTCTCAAACTCAGAGAGATCTTCCTGCTTCAGTCTCTTACATGCTGAGACTAAAAGCATGCCCTACAAGTCTGGCTTTGGTTTTGTTTTAACCTGGCTGGAGAGGTATTGCAGGCTATGCTAGAAACAGAGGGAAAAATACTTATAATTTTCTATACCCAAAGCCCAAGGAATTCTCTGGCATGCCCTCTTCCCAGAACAGGACAGATGACTGAGCATAAGCAACAGATCAGGGCTCTACACCAATCAAAGTATTTGAAAACCCCAAGGAATAGTCTGATTTGCTATTATCCTTGAAAGCCATTCACCCCCACCCCATCGCCAACTTCTGACTACAGCTGCCTCGGTAAAAACAGAGGCTCCCATACAAAGGCTGCTTTCTGTGCATCTATAGACTTTACATGTAATACACGCTCATTCTCACCACTAACTATTCAAAACAGATGTTACAAGAGCCAGTTTGATGAAAGTGAAGAAAGATGCAGATGGCCAAGATGTGGGCCCCAGCCCTTACACCTATGCTGTAGGTTAAGCAAGCCCAGAAGTGCCTCTTCTGCTCACAAAAAGGTGAAGTCTGTTTCCCCAGTCCTCTGCATCTCAGATGTTCTCTCAACATTTCTACTGACAGAATGTTCTAGAAGCTTCTGTTCTATTGACTTAGAATGCTGGATAAGGATGTCGGTCTTATTAAAAGATGCAAATAGCTGGTGTCAAGTGCCATTCCAAATTGGTAAAGGTCACTGTGCACCCTTCAGCCAACCATAGCCATGAGCAACACCAGGTGTATTCAATTGAGGAACTATCCAGTTGGTGCACAAAGCCATTCACAGTTGGCTGTTTTAAAACATTCTAGTTTGGGAATTGCCTGTTATGCAGCAAAAGCCAACAAATACGTTATAAAAGGCCACACCAGGTTCCAATCCAGGTCTCCCACTATAAGGATCCAAAACTCTCAAAAGCAGAGTCTGTGTCCCCAGAGCTTGCAAAAGACGCTCAAGCAGGGAACTTCAGGAAACAGATGCCAGCACATGCTGAGTAGCTGGCTGGGCCATCTGCGTGAGAAGAGGCACCATCCCACGTTAGATTTCTAGGGCAGTGATGTAAACGGTTCATTTTAGAAGCAACTACTGAGGGATACCCAGAGGTGGGGGGTGAGGTACACACTCTCTGGTCTCATGAGCCTGAAATTTGGGGGAGAAAGTAGACAAAAGTGCATGCTGTTCATTCCAAGTCCTCTGCTCCAGTGTCCCCACCATTGTCTAAGCCTCCACCCCTTCTCATCCAGACTATCCAACTGCCACTCATTCCCCAGGCACACTCCACCTTTGGTCCTGCTCTAGGTGGCTCATCTTGCCAAAATTCACGCTGAAACCACTGCCAAGGATATTGTAAAATGTGAGATTTATGCAGTTGAGGGGTAAATGTCTTTCCCATGCTTGAAACCTCTCTCTATTTCTCTCTCTCTCTCTCTCTCTCTCTCTCTCTCTCTCTCTCTCTCTCTCTCTCTCTTTCTCTGTGTGTGTGTGTGTGTGTGTGTGTGTGTGTGTGTGTGTGTGTGTGTGTGTGTCTCATCTTGTGCCCACTTTTGCCATTCTTTTTTCTGCCATGGGCTGAAGAATGAGGGGGTTGTCTTCTGGACCATACACTGGCCTTTCGAATTGTGAGTCAATTTAAACTTCCTTCTCTTTCATGTCACTTAGTCACAAATAATAGCAACAGAAAGCAGACTAAGACAGTTTGCATCCAGAAACTGGAATGATTTCTTACATGCAAAACCAGACTATATCACTCCTATTTTTACCTACAACAACATCCACTGGGAGCCTGGTAACATCTCATCCAGGCCTGGACTCCATATGGCCAACCCCAGCCCTTGCCATTCTGTTCCTGCAAAGATACATAATCTGATCCTCTCACACATCAGTTCTTTCCTGACTCTGGGCCTTTGTATGTTCTTCTTCTGTCTGGATGCTATTCCCCCATCTTCTTGCAAAGTTCACCCTTTCTGATCCTGTGTGTCTCAAACTCAAAGGCTAATGTCCCATTCATTTGTCCACATGATGGCTTTTGCCCCACCCCTCAGAATTCGCACTCCATGAGGTGAGGATTTCTCCCTTTCCATAACATTTGCCATAGGCAGGCTCTACATGTGCTCCAGGCCTAGTGGGCATTTACTGTTTGTATATTTGTTTATAAATGACTACTGTGGTGACAAGTTCCTTTTAGCACATACGGTTTTGAGCCACATTGAGACATGAGACATTTTCAAGCATTCTCCACCCCAGCCAGGTTCCCATGTGGCTGCCTGGGAATGAACACACCATGTAGTCTTCACGCATCATCCCAGCCCCCTTCATATCTAAATGCCCAATACCATTTGCTGATAACCCTGAAAAGAAAGAATTAAGTCACCTTGTGGTCCTGATGGGAGCCGCCACCACTCAGCAGGACTCAAGCCTTAGAAGCTCTACCTCCCAGATCTGCAGACTTTCTGGCCAAGTCTGAAAGCTCCTGTCTGCCCAGAATGATAAATGACTCTGAGAGATCCCTTCTTCCCGCCCCAGTAGATGCTATTGCATGCTTGAAAATTCAAACCTCAATCAAAAGTGAACTTTTGCCTTTCCCTTTTCTTCACAGATGTAGGGTGGCCCAGCAGTCACTCAGCAGATATGACAGATACAGGTGATGCATACCACTTCCCACTCCTGATCCCACCCCAAGACAGCCAAAGCGGTTCCTTCATCACACAAGGACTCATTGCACGGACACATCCCCACAGGCCATGGCAGTTTGTGAGCTGTGATCCCTCAGACAAATCACTCAACCTGTCTGGTCCTCAAAAAGATCAAAGGGGGGTGGCATGGTGGCACATGCCTTTAATCCCAGCACTTAGGTAGAGGCAGGAGGATCCCTGAGAGTTTGAGGCCAGCCTGGTCTACATAGTGAGTTCCAGGACAGCCAAGACTGTATCAAGAAACCTTGTCTCAGAGAGGGGGGAGGAAGGAAGGAAGGAAGGAAGGAAGGAAGGAAGGAAGGAAGGAAGGAAGGAAGGAAGGAAGGAAGCCCAGGGGGTAAAAGTGCAGTGCCCACAGAGGTTTCTAAGAGCTGACAGCAGCTCCAGGCAAAGAGTGCTCTCAACAAATGCAGCTGCTTCTGTGGTGCGCACAGAGCCTAGCTGAGTAATATCTAAAAATATATTTTATTGGATTTTCCTTTAAAGCTTCTGAGGCAATACGTGCCCCTGAAACAAGCCAATCAGTGCAGAGGGAATAAAAGACCTCAAAGCTTCCCAGATCCCCTCTGGCATGACATTCCCAGGAAGGACAGCTTGGCCCTGCTCCTTCCATAGCAGTCACTCCCGAGGCCTCTCATGTCTCTCAAGTGTGCTTTGTTCACTTTTACACACATTTTCCCAGGTTAATGCCACAGACTATCCCCTAGTGCCTGGAAAGCCCAGTGTGTCCCCTGGGGCTGCACACATGGGCTGTCTGTAGTCCTTCTGTCCTCAACAAGTGGCCTTGACCATTTCCTTTCTCTATGGCAGAGCCCTAGAATGTACTTGCCGGGTCAAAGGGTGCAGTTTCAATGTGGGTCTTTTAGTGAAAGTGGGTGGCTAGGTAAGTGTGTGTTGAATGACTGACTGACTGTAAATAGCTCTGAATTTACTTGGCAGCCTCCAGGAAGGCCCAGGTGACCTTAACAGTGGGTAGGGTGCAGGGTGCCCACTCCTGCTTGTTGTTGATCTTTTTCTTTTTCTGTCTTCCTTCCTTCCTTTCTTTTATTATTTCTTTCTCTTTTGGACAAGGTCTCATTGTGAAGCTTTGGCTAGCCTAGAACTTGCTATGTAAACCAGACTGGTCTTGAACTCATAGAGGTCTGCTTGCCTTTGTTTCCCATGTGCTGAGACTAAAGGCATGTGCCGCCACACTATCTTTTTCTCTTTGCCATACTGGGGATTAACCAGGGCTAGTAAGCACTCTGGAACTGAGCTATTGTCTGCCCTCTAACTTTAATTCTGAGGTAGGGTCCTAGTAAGTTTCCCAGTCTGGCCTTCAGCTCACTATGCAAACCCAGGCAAACCTTGAACTCGTGATCCTCCTGGTTCAGCCTCGATGGATGGCAGGTGCCATGAGGCTTGTTAACAATAAGAATATGGGATGGAACTAGAAAAAACCATTTTGAGAGAGGTAATCCAATCACAAAAAGACAAACATGGTATATACTTACTCATATGTGGATTTTAGACATAGAGTAAAGGATTACCAGCCTACAATCCACACTGCCAGAGAAGCTAGTAAACAAGGAGGACCCTTAGAGAGACATACATGGTCCCCTGGAGAAGGGGAAAGGGTGAAGATCCTCTGAGCAAATTGAGAACATGGGAAGAGGGGAGAGGGAGCTACGAGAATGAGAAGGGAAGAAGAGGAAGGATGCAGAGGTCATGAGGGAGCAGAAAGGTTGAGTCAGGGGAAGAATAGAAGAAAGGATATGTGATATGTAAGGTTTTAGTTGGGGGGGGTGGTAGGGAAGGACGGGAGGAAGAAGGGAACTGGGATTGTCATGTAAAACAATCTTGTTTCTAATTCAAATAAAAAAATCTGAAAAAAAAAAACAATAAGAATATGGTTCGTCCTCAAAGAAAGTGTGCTCACCTCTTGTCCTAGCTAGAACTTCAGAGGTGAAAGCAGGTGGACCAGAAAAGTTCAAGATCATCCTTGGCTATATAGAGAGTTTAAGATCAGGCTGGGTCAGATGAGACTCTGTCAAAAAAATAAAAGGGCAGATGATGTTAGCAGGAGGTAGGAAGGAGGGGTGAGGCCCAGTCCTGGCTGGGGTAGTGGCCCTGCTAAGGACATGTGACATTCCTTAGTGCCAATTTCTTTTTAGCATATAGATGAAGGGTTGTTGGCTCATCGCATCTCACATCCCTGGAGGAGGGGGAGCTTACTGCAGAGTTAGCAGGGCATAGACCATCATTTTGGCAGCCCTGCTACACTTTGCCACAATCAGGCTTCTTCACCCCATGTCCTCATCCACATTGCCTCCTGGCAGCCCCCCTCCCCAATTTGGTTACCTAAAGCCTGGGCCAGTGAGATGATTCTGCAGGTAAAGGCTTGCCACCCAGCCTGATGACCTGAGTTCAATTCCTGGATTCCGCATGATGGAGAGAGAGAACTCTCTCCTATGACCTGCACAATAAACACATGCAATAAATAAATAAATGAAATGGCTTGTCCTGCCACTCTCTTGGAGCCTGGATTTCCAGAATGCAACCTTCTGCTCCCAGCCCACTTGCTACCTGGCTACCATGGCTCGCTCACTTTCCCCAGCTCTGTCTTCCAGGTTCAGCTCATGGGGTACAGTGTGGCTTGCGTGGGCCTGTCTCCTGGAGACCCCCTCACCCATGAAGCATCTAATGTTAGGAGTGACGGTGCAAAACCTGGAATCGCAGCACTCAGGAGGTGGGGGCAGGAGATCTAGACTTAGAAGTCAAGCCTGAGCTACACAGACAGACAGACACTGTCACAAACAAAACAGAAAACTATCCAGGTTTTCTCTCAGCACTTCAATACCTCTGAAATGACCTTGACCTTGTTGTTCTCTAATTCCCAGGCTCTGAGTGTCTCCCAGGCAGTATGGTGAAGACTTTAGAAGGCCTTGTCTCTTCTCATTAAAAAAAAATCATATTGTAATCATATTCTTTCCCTCCCCACCTCCTTGCCATCCCGTCCAGGAGCTCATGTAGACGAGGCTGGTCTCATACTTTCTATGAAGCTAAGAATGACCTAAGTGCTAGGATGACAGGTGTGCTTCTCCACCTAGGCTATTTGGACCTGGAGATGGAGCCCAGGCTTCCGTACCAGGCAAACAAACTACTGCCTATCAAGCCATATCCCCAACCCCTGCTCTATTCCTGCCCTGGCAGATGCCTGGAATACAGTTGGTACTCAGCATTTTCCATAAGCAAAGGGGGAAAACATCCCATGCTGCTTTGAGAACAGGCCAGGGGTGAGGGTGTGACCTCCAGGTTGCTGAGTCTCCACAATATTGTCACAATTCCCCTTGCGACATCTGGGTTGCATCACTAAGACAGCCTGTCACTTCAAAGTCAGAAGTGACCCTGGGGAAGAGAAAGTGACGCAGCTTTAGGAGAGGAAAGTGCACATGCCCTTTCACTAGGCAACCAAGGGCAGTCCAAACCAATTGGGTGGGCCTGAACAGGCTGAGCCCACAAGGGAACTGACCACCTTCTCTTGAGTCCTGTCAAGTCAAATCAGCTTCCTGGCAGCCATCCTACCTCCTGTAAGCACAGGGCCAGTGGACCCAAAGTGACCTGCCTGATCTTGCCCAAGCCAGTTTCTTGATTGTCCTTCTCCACACTGGGTACTCCAACTGTATTCTCCATGTTCTCTCTCCGTCCATTCATTCAGCAATTATCTACTGAGTGTATGCCAGGCAAGATGGAGGTCAGAGGGGTGCAGTGGTGACCCTCACCCCCAGTTGTCATGGCACCCCAAAGATGTCCACAATATATTCCAGGAAGCTGTGTGTCAGTTATATGGCAAAAGGACTGCAGTGGTGGTTAAGTTAGGAATTTCGAGATTGGGCTTAATCGTCTAAATGGATTAATGTAATCACAAGGGTTATCACAGGAAAAAAAGAGATAGACTCCAGTTTCAGGAGATCCAACACCTTCTTCTGAAGTCCTCAGGCACTAGGCATGCATGTGGTACCCATATATACATGCAGGCAAAATGCCCATACATATAAAATAAATATATCTAAAAATTTTTATAATGTATTTATTTTTATTTTATGTGCATTGGTGTTTTGCCTACATGTATGTCTGTGTGAGGGTGCTGGATCCCTTGGAACTGTAGTTATAGACAGTTGTGAGCTGCCACATAGGTACTGGGAATTGAATCTGCCTGAGTCCTCTGGAAGAGCAGCCAGTGCTCTTGACCGCCAAACCATCTCTCCAGCCTCTAAATAAATAAATAAATAAATAAATAAATAAATAAATTCAAAACATCCACAACAGGCATTTTCCAAGGGTGGGCTTATAGTGGTTTGAAAGAAAATGGTCCCCATGAGGACTGGCACTGTTAGGAGGTGTGGCTTTGTTGGAGGAAGTGTGCCATTATGGGGGAGGGATTGCAAGTCTCTTATGCTTAAGCTACCCCCAGTGTGGCACAGAATTGCTTCTGCTGCCTGTAGATGGAGATGTAGAATTCTCAGCCTGACAGTGTTGGTGCCGTACACCTTTAATCCCAGCACTGGAAAGGCAGAGGCAGGTGGATCTCTGTGAATTTGAGGTCAGCCTGGTCTACAGATCAAGTTCCAGGACATCAGGACTACACACAGAGAAATCCTGTCTCAAAAAACAAAACAAAATGAAATGAAAAATGATGCAGAACTCTCAGCTCCTTCTCAGCACAATGTCTGTCTGCCATGATGATGTTGGACCAAACCTCTGAACCGTAAGACAGCCCCAATGAAATGTTTTCCTTTTTTGTTTTTGTTTGTTTGTTTGTTTGTTTGTTTGTTTTTCAAGACAGGGTTTCTCTGTGTTGCTTGTGAGTTTGTCCTGGAACTCACTCTGTAGACCAGGCTAGCCTCGAACTCACAGAGATCTGCTGAAATGTTTTCCTTTTTAAGAGTTGCCATGGCCATGGTGTCTCTTCACAGCAATAGAAACCCTAACTATGACAGGGCCCCTTTGGGCACACAGCCAAGTACAGCTGCCCAGGTTGCAAGGCAGGGCCAGTGGACCCAAAGTGACCTGCCTGATCTTGCCCAAGCCAGTTTCTTGATTGTCCTTCTCCACACTGGGTACTCCAACTGTATTCTCCATGTTCTCTCTCCATCCATTCATTGGTCTAATCAAGCTGGATACAATGGTCTAATCAAAGCAAGAAGCAGAGCCATAGGGGCCTTGGAGAATATGACAATGACTTTACCCAGTCTGGGTGAGGAAGGCTCCTGGGGGAGGGGTGTGCTTGTGACATCACTGGGACCAGGTGAGGACAGGGAAAAGAGGGGAAGGCACGTCTGGAAGGAGCATCTTTTCCTCCTGTGAGCCTCTTCCTCCATTTCCTTCAGGAAGACTTTCTAAGTTTCCTAATCTGGCTTTAGCACCTTCCTTCCCTGATGGTGATACCACTTCTGGATGCTTCTCAGTCTTCTCCATTTTCCCATCAATGCTCTTGCTCTGTTCGGAGAGCAACTCATCCCCCCACCCTTTCCTGAACTGAACTCCTGGGTTCTGCAGTGCTCTGGGCCCTGGCCCAGCATTTGACCCCTAACCACTGACCCTCACTGTCAGCTCATTCCCATCTCACAGGTTTGGAGATTGAGGCTCAGAGACATTATGATCATCAAGCACTGTTCCACAGATGTTGGCTTCCTATGATGCTAGCCCCAAAGCCGCCTGCTATCTCTCCAGGACTCTAATTTCCATCACATACCAGGGTGCCCTGACTGGAGTCAGTGTGACTTTTCCTCCTGCATGCTTTCTCTGCTTTGGGTTTTCCCTCAGCAAACTGACTTAAACCACAACCATAGTAATAATCATCTTTATTGCTGATGGTGAGGATTTGGACAGGGTCTTGCTATGTACAGACTGGCCCTGAACTCTCAGTCTTCCTGTCTTGACCTTCTTAGTACAGGGATAACAAACACATGACACTGTGTCCTTTTGAGTGGACTTCTTATGGAAGACTGCTCTGCAGCGATAGCAGAAAGTAATTGCATGGAACAGGAAGATGAAATGGTATTGCAGAGTCCCACAGTGATGCCTGCTGTCACTCCAGCACTTAGGAGACTGAGTCAGGAGGATTACAAGTCCAAGGCAGCCTGGGTCATACAGGGGTTCAAGACTAGCCTATGCTACATACATACATACATACATACATACATACATACATACATACATTTTTGAAACCCTGTCTCAGAAATGACCCCCTAAAAAGATGGGTGCAGTAGCATACACACATAATCCCTGCATTTGAGAGGTGGAGACAGGGGTATGAGGAGTTCAGAGTCAGCCTTGACTATGTAATGAGTTTGAGGCCAGCCCAGGCTATATTTGACTCTGTCCCAAAACGAAAACAAAAATGGAATAGAGTGGAACAGAACACACCAACAGAGGTGGCTAAGTGACTGTTGCCCTTGGAGAACTCCTCAGACCCAGATAGCACCCTGTAACAAAGTCACCTCCTCTGAGCCTGCCTGATTGCTCAGAGGAGTGAGGAGTCTGCCCAAGGTTTTACACAGGCTGAGGGTGAGGCCACCACTGCAGTCTAGTCTCTGAACAAGAGGCCTTAACATGGTGGGCACAGGAACTCAGGCCACTGAAGAACCTCTGACCCCAGGCACCCTGAATAAGTAATTGTAGGCAAATCAGCAAATTACCTCCAGAGGCAAATTAGGAGTGACATTTGACTTTGCAAAGTCTTTACAGCCAGGCTGGGTGAAGTGATTACCTCACTTTCTCTTTGCTGGTCTGGCTCATCCCTCCACTTTTTTTGTTTGTTGTTTGTTTTGTTTTTGTGACAGGGTTTCTTAGTGTCCTAACTGTACTGGAACTTGCTCTGTAGACCAGGCTGGGCAGAGCATGCAGCCAGGCATGCGGCCGCACACAGTACCAGCACTTGAGAGGTTGAGCACTATTGTGAGATACAGGGCAGCCTGGGCTACATGGTGAGAGACCCTGTCTCAAAAGCATGAAGCCAGACATGGTGTGGTCCACGCCTGTAACCCCAGAACTGGGGAGGTGGAGGCAGGAGGACTGGCAGTGCAAGGTCATTCTTCACTTATAAGAGAGTTAGATGCCAGCCTGAGATACATGAAACCTGGCCTCATAAAATAAAAATAAAAGAGGAGGGCTTGCTGGACCGTAGATGGTTCTGATTTGTGTGTTACTTCTTTTAGGGCTGCTGTGACAATTATCTTTAGATTATAAATACTTATATTTGCCCAGTCCACATTCTTGCCAGTCCTTGGTTTGGTTTTTGTAACCGCCATTCGTCAGGGAAGTCCCACTGTGGTTTGATTTTTGCATTTCCCTGGTAGATGACACCGGGCAGCTTTTCATGGACCTTGTGTCTTTTTGGAGCAATGTCTCCTAAGACCCTTTGCTGCCACTGTTAGAGTTGTTTGTTGTTGTTGTTAGCTAGTGTGATGTAGGAGCTCCTGATAGGTTTTTAATATTAACCTTTGTGGTAGTTACCTTTAACCATCAACTTGACACAGCCTAGGGTCATCTGATGAGTCTCAAAGGAGGGATTGCTCAGATTAGATTGACCTATGGCTTGTCTATGGGGGGGGTTGTCTTCATTGTCAGTTGACATAGGAGAGTCCATCCCACTATGGCCAGTACCATTCCCTAGGCAGGTGGTCCTAGGCTGTATAGGAAAGCTAGCTAACCATGATCCAGCAAGCAAAGCAGCAAGCAGTGTTCCTCTATGGTTTCTGCCTCAAATTACTGCTTCAGTTCCTGCTTTGACTGCTCTCAGTGATAGAATGTAACCCGAAGTGTAAGCCAAATAAACCCTTTTTTCTCCAAGTTGCTTTTTGTTCAAGTGCTTTATCACACAACAGAAAAGAAACAGTCTCTTATTAGACATGTGGTTCATGACCATTTTCTCCCACTCTAGACATTTTATTTTTTTACTGGTCATCATTTCCTTTATTGTGCCATCTTTGTAAATAAAGTTTTATTGGGACAAGCCTGTTTACCTATGCATGTCCAAGGTTGCTTCGGACCTACATCAGCTACTTTACTAGCACAGACATGGCACAAACAGTCCATCCTTGTGCTACACAGAAAGCTTGCTAGCTCTTTCTATTGCCGTCAGAGGCAACAGGGCACTGAGGTCAGGCATCACAGTTGGTGGCAGAAGCAACAGGGTAAAGGTGACACTATGCCAGGTGTAGAGGTCCACGTGTACAATTCTGATGCTCAGAAGGTTCAAGATCAGGGTTTTGAGGCCAGCCTGGGCTATGGAGTGAGAACCCTGTCTCAAGACACCACATCTCCAGTACCACAAAAAGAAAGAAAATCACAGTGGGTAAAAGAGGAAGAGGAAGAAGGAGAGAAAGAGAGGGGGTTACGTCTAAGCATTAAGGGGACCTCCACTGGGTCCAGAGATGATCCTGCCTATGGGTTCCTGTCCTGTGGTCAACAAACTTCACTGGCATCAGGCTCTTGACACGGCACACACCTGATTGAATCCTGACAAGAGGACCGATGTCAGCACTGGAGTTCCTTCACAGCTGAGCCTGGGGCTGTATTCACTTCTGGTCATGAGATTACTGTAAAAGCAAGCACACCACAGAATCTGAGGTAGAAGCAGACACAGGACTGATACAACAAGTCTGTCCCTCAGACCCTGCTCCTTTCACAATGACTGTGAGCTGCAACTTGCCCTCAGGGAGAGAAGGCAATAGGGTTACTACCTGTGAGAGGTTCTGAGCAGCTCCAAAGCCACAACAAATGGAAGCTTCTAGAAAAGGCCTCCTGGTTTAGAAGTGGAACAGCCTCTGAGCCAAGAACTGTCGTTCATCTGTTGCCAGACCATGGACTTGGGGGCTGTCTCAGCTGGGGTCCCAATGGTTGAGTGGAGACCAGAGATAAGAGGTGGCTCAGAGAAGGACTTGCCATTATGTGTCATCAGATATCACTGCACCAATATGAGTGGTATCTACATGCTTTAACTAGAGTGTTCAAGACTACCTGTAAGCATTCAGGCTCAGATGGGAAAGCATTCTGGCATTCGAGAGCTAAGGAATACTAAGTGTTACAGCTTGGATGGAAAGGTATTCTGGCACCGGGGAGCCAAGGAATACAACTCAGGAACCAAGGATACCACAGGTCACAGTAAGTGTAGCAGTGTAGCCCTGCTCCTGGGAAAGGCTTCCCAGTGTAACAGGTCTTCTCAGGCAGGGGAGGCCTTCCCCAGTGAAGTTGTTACAGTTCGGCTCAGGTCCCCTCAGAGTGTAACAACTCCACTTTGCTAAGGGAAGGAAGGTTTCCCCTGGCTAAAGTGTTACAGCCCTGCTCTGCTTCGCTCCACTCTGCTCTGCTCTGGCTGGGGTGAAAAGTTGCTAATTCTCTCCTCTGCTCCATTCAGTCAAAAGAAGGTCTCACCCAAACTTCATTCAAGAGATTTACTGGGAGGGAAGAATCCAGAAGAGTGGCTGCATCTGCCAGGGTGGAAGAGGACAGCCAGACGGCCATAAGATGAACAGACACAAGGTTTATATAGGGCTTCTTAGGGGCAGAGTTTTCCAGGAGAATATTTCCAGAGTGGGGATTGGCCGGAATATAGTCCCTGAACTCAGATTGGCTAGATCTCTTACTCAGGGATTGGCTGGTTTCCTGCTCAGGGTCAGGGTCAGATTTGGCTCTGGTTTCAGGGCCAAAGTGTGTTTCTTTCACTGGTCCTTTTTAGCCTTTTAGCTCTAATTTTAGGGCCAGGGCATATTTCTTTCACTGGCTTTGATTCTAGGGGCAAAGTGTGTTTCTTTGGCAGTGGTTTTGGGGTCAGGGTGCATTTCTTTGGCTCTGTTTGTAGGGTGTGTTTCTTTGGCTGGCCCTTTTCCCCTATACTACTGAGTCTCAGGCTGGAGAGATGGCTCAGCAATTAAGAATGCCTGCTGCTCTTATTTGTAATAGCCAGAAACTGGAAGCAGACTAGATGCCCCTCAACCGAAGAATGGATAGAGAAAATGTGGTACATTTATACAACGGAGTACTACTCAGCAGAAAAAAACAATGGAATCTTGAAATTTGCAGGAAAATGGATGGAACTAGAAGAAACCACTCTGAGCAAGGTAACCCAATCACAAAAAGACAAACATGGTATGTACTCACTCATATGTGGATTATAGACATAGAGTAAGGGATTACCATCCTAAAATCCACACCGCCAGAGATACTAGTAAACAAAGAAGACCCTAAAAGAGACAAACTTTGTCCCCTGGAGAAGGGGAAAGGGTCATCATCCCCTGAGCAAACTGAGAACATGGGAAGAGGGGGAGAAAGCTACGATAGTGAGGAGGGAAGAAAAGGAAGGATGCAGAGGTCATGAGGAAGCAGAAATTTTGAGTCAGGTGTAGATTAGAAGAAAGGACATATGACAGGTAGGATTTTAGTTGGGGGGTGGTAGAGGAGGAAGGGGGGAGAAGGGAACTGGGATCATCATGTAATTCAATCTTGTTTGTAATTCAAATATATAAAATAAATTAATTTGAAAGTTTGGAAAGTAGAAATTTTGCATTCCCCTCCAAAGGCTATGAACAAATTTGTGTCCCTGTCCTATGTTTCACCTCCATTTCCACAAGTAAAATTTAGTCATCAATGGGCAGTCATATTTAGTCAAATGTATACCAATGGAAAGATACACTCACACCTCCCTGTTCTTCCTGGAAGAGCTACATTAGGTGCGTTGTTCTGAGACTTGTTTTCCTCACCTAAGGAAGCTTTAAGATGAGACCCTTCTGCCTTTGCACCACTGTATAGAATTCCATTATATAAAGAGCATGCCACTTATTGAAGCAACACTCTAATGAGGGGGTCTAGGTTATTCTCAGTCTTTTACTTTTGAATACAACATTGCCAAGGGCTGGGGATGTAGCTCAGAGGTGAATGCTTGCCTTGCACCTGTAAAGCCCTGGGTTTTATTCCCAGTCCCTTTACAATGTGGCACAGAATTGCACTGTACATAAATAAGGACTTACAAGCTCCATTTGATTGACAGGGTTCTAGGACAGGGCAGCAGACAACTAGAATACAGTTTCTGCATTTGTCATTTGAGCAGATTGGCAAAAGAGACTGGGAACCCTGCCCAGCCCACATCCTAAAACTCCACTTCCTGAGAGGGCTAGATCAAAAGGGAGGAGACCTGAGTCCAGGCAGGAAAAGGAGAGATCCCTCTCCTCTCTGGCTGTCTCCTGCCCCCAGCTGAATTACTTTGACAGTCATTGCCTTAAGCACACACTGAGAGGCTGGAGTTAAGAACATGGACTGTTCTTATTGAGGACCTAAGTTCAGTCCCTAGGACCCAGGTGGTTCATAACTACTTGTAACAACAGCTCCAGGAGATGCAACATAGTCTTCTGGCTTCTATGAGAGCACCTGCACATACACACACATGGACACACATGGACACACACACACACACACACACACAAAGACCTGCACATACCCACACATGTTCACACACACACAAAGACCTGCACATACCCACACATGTTCACACACACACAAAGACCTGCACATACCCACACATGGACACACACACACATAAATAAAAACCTGCACATACCCACACATGTTCACACACACATACACAAAGACCTGCACATACCCACACATGGACACACACACACATAAAGACTTTCACATACCCACACATGGACACACACACACATAAAGGCCTGCACATACCCACACATACACACACACAAATAAAGATGAAAACCCTTAAGAAAACATACACACCCTGTAAAATAATTTGTAGCCCAGAAAAGCAGGACAAGACTCTAATTTATTAAGAGGGGGCAGATGGAAAGGCCTGCCTGAGAAGGGAAGCCCTCAGGCCCCGTTAGCCTCCAGGGATGATGATCAACTAGGGAGGAGCTCATTGTCAGGACTGTCAACTGCTAAGCTGAGCCACTGAAAGAAGATACGAGCTGCCTGTCTGCCTCTTTCCAGGGCTATTATCTCATGAACAGGGTATCCGGGGCAGCCATTTCCTCCCTGACACAGGGCTTCACGTGCATAGTCCCAGAAAACTCTCCCAGCCGCCTGTGAGGTCAGCGTTATTCTTACCCATGCTGTTTGGGAGAGGACACTGGCGAGCTAACTGCCCAGCTATGCCACACACTGGGCAATGGGATGAGCAGAGCCACACATCACCCAGGGAGTATTTAAAGGGGATGGGTATTAGCACTAAAAATATTTGGAAAGAATTCTCAGGACAGCCAAGTTCCCATCATATTTCCACCTCCTGTGGGAGCCAGAGGAGCCAGAGAGCTCCTCCCCAGCTCCTCATTTGTCATATCTACAAGTCTGTTACTCAGTTGACTTAATAATGCCTCCTAATTGCAGACAAGTTGAAACATTTGGTGGAGAAATTGACCCATAAACCTAGAACCCAGGAAGCCTCTTGTGACGAGTCTATCAGCAGCCAGACTGTCCCTAGCACAGGTGTATCTGTTCATTGAGCTAGGATGGGCACGAAGAACGAGTGCACTACAAAGCTACAGCTCAAAAGGTGCAGAGGTGAGCATGTGAGATGAGGATGCATCCATTTCAGATTCTTGTTTTTATTTCTGTCAGTTGCATGCATGCAGGTGCCCACAGAAGCCAGAAGAGAGCATTGGATCCTCTGGAACTGGAGCTACAGGGGATATAAATGGATGCTAGGAAAAGAACTTGGGTCCTCCATAAGAGCAATGTGCCATCTCTCCAGCCCTCATATTCATGCATTTTAGGCCCAGCCTAGCCCAGACAGGCCTAGCAGCAGCATTCAACAAACCCCTGAAAGAGGGAGAACTGAAAAAAAGAGGGCTATTTCAGGAGGGGACTGGTATAGCTCCTAACTGGGAGGGTCCTTGGGCAAGGGAAGGGGACAGCTCTGCTGTGTTTGTTAGGGAGGAGCTGTGCTGGTTTAGACAGCATCTCATGTCGCCCAGGATGATCCTGAACCTCTCACCCTCCTGCCTCTGCTTCCCAAGTGCAAAGAAAGCACAGGCTTGTGCCATTATGCATGGTGAATGCAGTGTTGAAGATAAAGTTCAGGGTCATTTGTCAAATACTTTACCCACCGAGCTACATCACTAGCCAGGACGTCTTAATTAAAAAAAAAAAAAAAAAAAAAAAAAAAAAAAAAACCAACAGTCAGTATAGCCCAAGCTTGCCTCCACTTCAAGGCAATTCTCTTGTCTTAGCTTTCTGAGAGGGATATAGGCCTGTGTCACCATGCCCAACTATGTCAGGGTTTAATTTTGACTTATTATTTTTTAAAATATGTGTCTGTGGAAGGGAGTTCACACCAGAAAGGATGCTGGATCCTCTGAATTTGGAATTGTAAACTTCCCAATGTAGGTGCTGGGAAAAGAACTCCAGTGTTCTGGAAAAGGAATACATGCCTGTAACCTATGAGCCATCTCTCTAGCCCCGTGTCAGGACTTTTTAGTGATGGCTTGATCTTGGTGAATTAGAAGCCACCTGCTGCCCGTTAACAACTGTGTTATAAGACAACACAACTGTCCCAGCCAGGGTGCAATGAAGGCCAGTAGGCTGCAGCTTTGCCCGGGGCCAGTCTGCACAGAGGCTCCAGGCCTATGGAATTTTTCCATACCTTTTCTATTTACCAATGCCATAAGCTGGATGATGAGACAACGTGACCAAGGCAACTTTGGAAGACAACATTTAATTGGGGGCTGGCTTACAGTTTCAGATGGTTAGAGTTGCTGTGAGGGAGCATGGCAGCAGCAGGCGAGCACGGCACTGAAGCAGTAGTTGAGATCTCTCACCAGACCCACAAGCTTGAGGCAGGGAACTAACTGGGAATGACATAGGCTTTTGAAACCCAAAACTCACCCCCAGTGACACACCTCCTCCCACAAGGCCACACCTACTAATCTTTCCCAGACAGTTCCACTTACTAGGGACCAGTATCTAAACATATGAGCCCATGGGGAACATTTTTCACATTTGTAAATTCAAACCACCATTTGCTTCAGGTCATAGACAGCTGCCCCTTTCTGAAAGGTACCATTCAAGCCCATGGGTAAATGCTGAGGTTGAGGCCTTTGCAAGTGGTGTTATCTTTTTTGTTTTGAGACAGGGCTTTGCTATGTAACCCTGGCTGTCCTGGAACTCACTGTGTAGACAGGCTAGCTTCGCACCACCTACTTTTGCCTCTCAGTTCTGGGGCTGCAGGTGTACTTCACCATGTTTGATTCATTATTTTTATTATTTTAAGATTTAAAACAGGTTCATAATTTGAGCACTTGTTGGGTAGGAAATACAACGTCAAAACTTCCATTTGTTCATACTTGCTCCCAGTTTGACCATGTCAGCTCCTGATACTCAGCCTACACCAGAGACATCTGTCCCACTAGAAAGGGACAAGCAGACTCTTAGGGCAAGCTGGGGCTGGGAAACAGGGATGGAGTCAGACCTAGGCCAAGCCAGGACCCCCAGACAAGTGGCCAAACAATCTGACCTCCAACAATCAAGGTCTCCAGTAGTCTGTGTGAGAGACCTCCAGGGCCTCAGGCAGAGGGCAGACTTCTGCAGACAAACTCAGCAGCAGAGCCCAGCCCCCTCATCAATGCACACCAACCCCTAGTTTCCCTCTGTACAATGCAGTTGGGAAGGCCCACCACCCAAGGGTCTGTGAGGAATGCCTCGCACCCACAGGGCCTCACCCCTCCTTCTTCCCTGAGTCACTTTTCTCACAAAGAGGAAAGGGCTGCACCTGCTGGAATGAGAAGGAGGTGGCTGAAGGAGAGGGGCAATTATAAGCCTGTCTCCTGTCAGCCTCTAGGGTCAGTTGACCTGCACATACTGTTGTGGGTCCCACCTTACTCAGCTCCTTCCTGTGCCTGCTCCACACAGGGCTGGGCATATGTAGGGTGGACATTATATCTTAGCCCTACACTGTCTACATGGGGTACCAAGTCACTGACCGTGACTAAAGGAAGCAGGTACAAGCAGGTGTAGGTAGGCAGGCAAGGAGGTTAAAGCCCTGGAATGGAGCTCTCCCTCTCCCACACATTCAAGATGGAAGGTTCCAGAACAGGGGTGTTCCAGGATGGGGCGGGAGGCCTTTAATTAACCCTGATGACAACTTGAGCTGCTTCAATGGTACAGTTTATCTGAAGTCTCACCCAACACAAAGAGGTTCCTTGAAGGGCAAAGGCTGGGGATGCTTAGGAAAAGGAAGCTGTTCAAGAGAAAGCTAGCATTCTTGCAGGCAGAGAAGCTAGTCATCCTTTCTTAATCTTGTAGCCATCGTGAGGGTCAAGATGTTGACACTCCAGGCTCTGGTACACCTTGACCCTTCTAAGTCCCACCTCAGCCTCGAGTGTCATCCTAATGCTGCAAACCTATGTCCCTCAGATGTGACTCCTGGGAGGAAATGCAAATTGCACAGATTAACACATGCCAGGTAAGCTCTTTACAATTCCACTACATCTCCAGCCCAGAGTACAGCCCTTTAAAAGCAGTTTCATTACCATCTAGCCAACCGTTCCAGGCTAGATTCAATACAGTTTCCTTCAGGTGAAGATGACTGTTTCTACTTTGTTTCAAGATCACCCTCTCTGGCATGTCCATTGCAGGAATCCAACAGAGCTTGTCTCTATGGACCCCTGAAGAAATCTAGCCCATTAGGGTACCATTCAGCTGCATGGAGAAGGCTCCCACAAAAACCCCAAGACTCCCTCCTTGTCATTTATGCCTTATTTTATTTTCTTCTAGAACTCATGGCTCCCCCAAATCATCTCTTTTTCTTTTAAGCATTTTATTTCTTTTGTTTGGGTATGATGGGGAAGGGAGGATGGAACATGCATACCATGATTCATAGAGAGATGTCAGAGGACAACTTGCTGGAATCTGTTCTCTCCTTCTACTGTATGGATTCTCAGGACTGATCAGATCATTACAGTTGCAGCATGCACTATGAGCCATCTCATCAGCATTGTTATTATTATTACCATTATTAATTTTGAGATATGGTTTGTTAGCCCAGGCTGGTGAGATGGGTAACCTAGTTGCCTAGTAACCCTTTTCTTTCATCTCCTGAGTGCTATGACTCCAGGGTGTGACACCATACTCACTATCTGAACTCATCTTAATCTTTCCTAACACTCAGCTTCACCCACAGTCTCCGCGCTCACAGAGGCAGTGTCGTCGTCACCTCCTTCCCGGCCCCATGTCACTGCTGTTAGGAGGAAGACCTTAAGATTCTTTTGGAAATGCACACAAGAAGAAAACATGTTCCAAGATAAGTCCTGGGAAGCAACTATAGCTAATGGCACCCAGCCACCCAAATTGGTTGCACTCCAGACTCTTACCCCAGGCCTTTGCACAGCTGCTCCCTCCTCCTATAACACACTCCCTGCTTTGCTACTGAATCAATTCTCTGTAGATGTTTATTTCCCCAAACTTTCCAATTGCATCACACTCCATAGCATCCCTTCTCACTTCTCCCTGGCCAAATGAGCCCATCTGTACCCAGAGGCAACTTTGTCAGTGCCAGATACTATTTAGCAGAGAAAGTCTCCACATCCTTTGGTCATGTTTCCACCAGGTAAAAGGTGTCAAGGGTGTCTGTTACCAAGACATGACAGAAGAGGGATTATTGTATTGGGTCACCTGCCAGCAAACCACCTGTCACACACACCAACCTCATGAGACAGGCTACAGGAAACCTCTCCCTTGTTCCCTATCCTTTCCTGGGCAAAGTGGCACCTTTGCCTCTCCAGAGGGAAGCACTGAGGATGACCCTTTGCCCATGCTATAGCCAATATCCTTTTAAGACACACTTGATCCAAAGAGCCATGTCCCTATTTCTTGGACCTTAGATACCTCACTTATGGCCCCGGCTTGGTACAAGCCAGAGTGAGGAAGGAACAGAGGGCACAAGGGTGCTCCACCTTGCCGCCTGTTTCTGTCCTCTGTGTACAGATCCTGGCTCTTCTCATTGCCCTGAAGTATGATACCCAAGGAAGCTGTCCATGAAAAACAAAGAAGGGTGATGGCTGGAGCACAGAGTCAGAACAACAGAGACAACGGTGGTGACAGGCAGACACACCTGTGTTCTGCTCACACTGAGGAAGTGGCAGAGCTAAAACCTGCATTTCTGGCCACCTGAGCTAGGCTGAGGCCACTCAAGTAGGGCTGAGGACAGAACTTGGAGGAGAATTGGTCTTGCATGGGCAGAAGGAGCTGGCTCCATAGGCTTCTGGCCCAAAGCCAAAGAGCCAACAGGAGAGGAATGGGGAGCTGTGTGCTCTGACCCCTGTGAAGGTCCCACCCACCCTGGAGACCATGGGAGCTGCAGGGTGTGGTATGGCTCAGGGGAAGCATTGGGTCAGCTGGAGGTCACCCTGACTTCTGAGACAAGCTGGCAATAGTCATCATTTCCAACCCCCACAGGCTTGGCTGACAGCTCTGCCAGGGGATTCATGTTGGAAGGGACTGTGTGTTGCTGCTTCCAGCAGCCTCCATGGAAGCCACATTTGCCAGGCTTCATCACTGTCTTCTAAGTCCAGTTTGGTATGTTCCTATGGTCTCCACCCAGGCTTTTTTTTTTTTTTCCCCCGAGAAAGGGTTTCTCTGTGTAGCTTTGGAGCCTATCCTGGCACTTGCTCTGGAGACCAGGCTGGCCTCGAACTCACAGAGATCCATCTGCCTCTGCCTCCTGAGTGCTGGGATTAAAGGCATGCGCCACCAATGCCTGGCTCCACCAGGCTTATATCAGGGCTACATCAACAGGGCAGTCAGTATTTATTACAAATGAAAATACTTATTACCTGGAGAGGGGTGTGTGTGTGTGTGTGTTATTGAGGAGTGTATCTAACATCTACACATTAGGCTCTACCAACCATATTTCCATTTGGAAACAGAATCTCAATTACAAAGCTTGTCATTAACTGCCTCTGTAACCCAGTCAAGCCTTGAACTTGTCACCCTCCTGCCTCAGCCTCCAGAGTAGCTAGGATTACAGGCCTGTGCTGCCAAGACCAATGAGATCATTAATGGAGGCTACTCATCTTCCTTCCCTCATGACCTTACAGTGAGTAATTACTTAAGAAAGAATGGCTTTCCCCAAACTGCTATGCACTTCACAAGGAGCCAAGTGTCCAAAGATCCAGAGACCCTCTACAGGAGCTTAAAAAGGAGGGTGAGACTGAGGTTGTGTCTCAGTGGGCGGAGTGCTTGCCTGGCATGCACAGGGTTCTGAGTTCAATCTACAGTACCAAGAGGTGTGCCTCTAACCCCAGGAGGATCAGAAATTCAAGGTCATTCTCAACTACCCAGAAACTTTGAGGCCAGCCTGGGCTCTATGAGATCCAGCTACAAAAAAAGAAAAGAAAAGAAAAAGGTGATGAACGGGGGCACAGCAAGACGGCTCAGTAGGTAAAGGGGCTTGCTGCCAAGCTTGATTATCTGAGTTCGATCCTGAAGTCCTACAGGATGGAAGGAAAGAACTGACTCCCACAAGTTGTGCTTTGACACCACCCAGTGCATGCCAT